>NW_021703778.1:25192672-25395291 GCF_005190385.1 Monodon monoceros
GGTAAGACGGGAATAAAGACACAGACCTACTAGAGAATGGACTTGAGGATATGGGGAGGGGGAAGGGTAAGCTGTGACAAAGCGAGAGAGTGGCATGGACATATATACACTACCAAACGTAAGGTAGATAGCTAGTGGGAAGCAGCCGCATAGCACAGGGAGATCAGCTCAGTGCTTTGTGACCACCTAGAGGGGTGGGATAGGGAGGGTGGGAGGGAGGGAGACACAAGAGGGAAGAGATATGGGAACATATGTATATGTATAACTGATTCACTTTGTTATAAAGCAGAAACTAACACACCATTGTAAAGCAGTTATACTCCAATAAAGATGTAAAAAAAAAAGAATTAATAAACATGTACTCAAACTTTCTCAGTTTTAATTTCTAATATGGCAAACAATGATGGACATAACCCACAAAAACAAAAGCTTTGCGGGGGGGGTCCTCAGTAATTTTTGAGAGTATAAAGGGGTCCTGATACCAAAAGGTTTGAGAATCACTGCCTTCGTCATACTGGTGGTTAAAATTTGAAATACTTCCAAGCTTGTTGGTAAACACCTGCTGCTTTGAACCTGTCAAATGACCCTCCCTACTCATTCCCCTGGCTCCTCCCACATATCAGCACTGAAGGGTTACTGTGTGGCAGACAAGGCTCCAGGACCCTCGGCTTCATCCTCAATGGCATCCTTGGTTCCTGACCCTGCTACCCTGCTTGTTCAACATTTTGAATCTCACTCCTACAGAGAAACCAACTGCATCGCCCTCTGAGCTTTTATGGCGACCTGAGGTCCATGTAAACCTTTTCTCCACACTCTGTCCTCTTCTTCCTTGCTTCTTCCTGAGACATTTATGTTTGCTATTTGAAAGAATTTCCTGGAAGTAAAAGTGAGATTTTTTTTTAAAGGTAGACATGAGGGCAGCAATAGTGGGCTTTCTTGTGATTCTGATCCCATTACCTTGAGCTGTGTGACCTGGGCGATTGGCTGAATCTCTCTGAAACTCAATCTCCTGCTGTACAGAGTGGGGTGACAATATGTCCCTTTGAGGGTTGTAGTGAGCATGGAAGGTGATCTCTACAAGTGAGCAGCACACAGGCAGGGCTCAGATGTGAGTTACTATTATATAAATAGCCCCAAATGGAGGACCTGAGCTCTCTGACTTCAAAGATAATGATCTGAATTAAACCACAACATCTCACAAACACTTCCCAGTAACCTAGATACTTTAGACATAGCTCTAACTCCTAGCTAGAGAGAACCTTCCATAGCAGGGTGAGAAGCATACTCGTTCCTGAAGATAATGATGAGAAAGCACTGAACTGGGAGTCAGGGCTCCGTTCTACTCCCAGGTTTGCCACAATTGGAGGAACGGCACTCAGCCTGTTTCCTTATCAACAAAAGGGGAGATTAACCTAAATCATCTTTGGGGTTTCTCCCAGCTCTCAGATCCTGGGATCCTATTGAGAGGAATAGTCAACATGTCCTATAATATTTTATTCTGAACCCAAAACACCCGCTTTCTATAAGGCTCAGACTGCTGGGTGGATTTCCCAAGGAATTTGGAGACTGTCTTTGACATTAGGTATATCTTGGGCTTCTTCTCAGATCTGACACAGAAGATGAATGTCTTTAGGTCAAGAACTACACAATTTCTTTGTCCAGTGCCCCAAACTCTTGATGGACTCCTATGTCCCTTGCATAAAGCTTAGTAAATCATCATCTAGAAGTTTCTGTGCTTAGTGAGTTATTCTAATGTTCATCCCCGATCCCTATTGTATAGACGGCCAAGCAGAAGGACACAAAGATGAAGCCATGCACTCAGTGCTGGCTGGGCTGTACGGGTAAACAAAACTTGACCTTGATTCATCCACAGAGCAAAGAATCTTATCTCAGACCCTGTCCACATCCTTTTGAAGCCCCTTCCTTTTCCTTATCTTTCACGTTACACAGGCCACAAGGGCCAGATGAGTGCTCTCTCATTCTGAACAACATCAGAAAAGAATTTTTTTAAAAAATCACCTTGCCCACAGCCATTTTCACCCACCCACCTTTCCTCCAGCCAGGGGAGCTCTCACTGCACCCTTTTAGATGCTTTGCCTGGGAACGAAGTGTTCTGTAAGCAGATTCAGCCCCGCCTGAGGGCCCCGCTCTCGGTCCCCTTGGGGAGGCAGGCCCTCCGGAGGGGGCAGAAGAGGGGGGAAGACGGGGCAGCCACTGCTGGGTGCTGAGTGCGGCTACAGCCCCTGCAGCATTGGGGCGCTCGAGAGAAATAGTTTCAGCCTCCACACTCACCCCACTGTGCCCAAATGTGCATTTAACAAGCCCCCCAAGCCACACATTAAAGTTTGAGAATGTGTACACACATTAAAGTTTGAGAAGCTCTGCTGTGAACAAGTGAAGCAGAGAGTCCTACCAGCTGTAGGAAACCAACTTCCCAGCTCAAAGGACCGACTGCCTTCCAGGTGTTGATATTTCTGGTTAACTCGAGGAACACAAAAATATATCAGCACAAAATTTACCTTAGTTCTGTTCCCTTCTAAAAACAAAACAGCAAGACACCAAGGGGTAGCTTTATTTAGGGGAGTGGAGTTGAGGTCATATGCTAAATGAGAGAAAGGGTGTCAGCATTCCAGATCCAATCAGGAAGCCCTGGTCTGCATCTCTTGTCTCAGTGAGTGACAGGCCACTTAGAGGAAGAGAAGGGAGTGCCTTGTTTCACCAAGTTTCCCATCTTTTATTGGAAACCCAAGCAGTAGAAGCTGTACGACTGTCCTTCTGGGAACAGTGGCGGAAAGGAGAGAGCAGACGCCTGGGAGACAGAAAAGCTGGTCTGAATCCCTAAATCTGTTGCTGTGTAACCTACGAATGCCTAATCTTTCCCTCCCTAGCATGGGCGTGGTGAGATGGAGGAGATGAGCCTCTAGCAATTCAGTGGAGGGAAAACAAAAGGCAAAACAACACAGAAAAAAAGGCGAAGCGTGTCCCAGGGTCCGTCACCCTCAGCCACCTTCCTCCCAGACCTGTGCGGTGACACAGCCCAGAGCAAGGTGGCTCTCAATTACTGTCGCTAATGTCGGCTGAAGAAGTCAAAGGCAGCCATGAATTCCTGCATTTCAGTTGAGCCGGGAATTCCTGGAGGCAGCAAGCCTACAAATATCCCAAGGGAGGATGCACCTGGGACAGTGTTTCAGGGACAGGGATGGAGGCTGGGTGGGCGCAGGGGGTGGGACATATGAGGTCCTGCCTGTGTCTTTCCAGTTACCATTCTTAGCAAAAACTTGAAATAAGATGTGAAACACTTTCAACATCGGAAGAGCTCAGTTTAACTCTCAATGCAAGGCCTTCCGGAAAATCCCTTGGGATTTTTCAGGATGAATGATAATTACTGGCTCTCTTTCCCCTCTGCCTACATAAAAGGTAGGAGGCAAGACCACATCAATGTTCCTCCGAGCCCATGGTAGGACCCCTCCAGGGGCCCCAGTGTCCCAGCTCTGAGCATTCACCCCAAGTCCCAACACGAGGCTAGTAGTCTCAACTTTTTCCTCCAATCTGCAGGCAGCACACCCTTTCAAAACTCTCAGAAGAGAAAACGACATCCAATCTGGAAATGCACCAATACTTAAAAATGACAGAGAGAAAAACATTTCCCTTCCCACCTTCCAAAAAATATTCTGCATTTGCCTCCTGAGCTGGGAGAATGGGCCAGAGCTGAGAGCAGAGAATAATTTCTGTTAGAAAGTCAGAGCCTCTGGTGGAAGCAAGAAATAGATCTGGAAAGGTGGGTGCAAGAGTAAAGGCAGAAACAGCCCCTGTTTGCTGAATTTCGAGAAATTTTAGAGCTTTTGGAGTAAAACTAGAGAACGAGGGCAGCTGCCATGCTGTGTGAAAATTTGTAAGTGATAATATGGGGAAGGAGGCTGTAAAGACATTTTGCTGAGTCACATAAACAGAACTGCCCTTCAATGTTCCTCTGCCAGATTTCAGGAGAGATAAAGTGTTTTCATCTTTTTTTTAAGATGTTGTACTGCTGTTTCTTTTACGACACCGCCCTGAGAAGGGCTTTTAAAAATCCCAGATTTATTCCTGTTAAAAGAAACACCGCCGGCACCCCAGGTCTACATTTCCTGCACGCTCCCCTGCCCCCAACACACACACTTTCTTCAGGTGATACTTGGAACACTCTTCACGTGGTTCCAGGGAAAAGGGTTATAGTCAAGTTCTTTACTAGTTCTTAGCTATAGACCAGGGAGGTTTCAGTGCTTCTAGATTCCAGGAAAGATGCTTTTATAAAAGGCAAGTCTGTGGGAGTAAGAAGTTCTGGAAATTTCTCTTGTCCCCGCATGACCTCCTCAGATGCTCAGGCTAATTTATGATGATCCTGGAAATTACCATGGCCTAATTTAGAAAAGCACATCATCATGTAAATAGTTTTTAAGGACACAAAGTTGCCCCGAAGGCAATCCGTCTGCCTTCATTTCAAATTTCTGTGTTTAGAAACTCTCTTGGTTTGTGGTTGAGTCGTCAGATTCCAAATGTGGCTGAGGTCAATCCTTGATTATTTGTGCTAGTGGATAATCACGAGAATTGCACAATATACTTCTTAATGATTTTTTTGAAGTAAAATTACATGTGGTGAAATGCACAGATCTGAAGTGTACAATTTGACGAGTCTGGGCTGTTAACCAAAATTTCAGAAACAGAGACCTGATTGAAATAAAAAGGTGTTATTTGGGGTTTGTTAGGAATGCCCCAGTGACACAGATTCAAGAAGACCTTGAATTGTTTCCCCAGCTACAAAATAAGGGACACTTATAAAGGCAAAACCCCACAAGGTTACAGTTAGTGACATGAGTTGCCTATCAAGAATTATAATTGGAGCTGGCAAGCAGTAAGGGTGCTTATTGAGTAAGAATTGGTTGGGGTCTGAAATGGTTGCATAATTTCAAGGGGAGACCTTGAGACCATAAGGTTGCAGCTGCGGGCAGATATTGTTTTGAAAATGGCTGGTGGTGTCCTTAAGTTTGATGCAGTTCAGAGAAAATTCAAGTTCTCAGTGGTGCAGGGACATGTCTGAGACCAGGTCCTCAATGGCCCCCAGACTTGAACTGTGACAAGTCCATTATAATTTCAATTTGTCAGCAGGGCAAAGGTGTACACTCATGTTTCCATCCCCCTACTGTCTCCTTCCAGTCAATCCCCACCCACCACAAGCAACCACTACTTTGACTTCTTTCTGCATACTAGTTTTGTCTTTTCGTAAACTTCATATAAATGGAATCAAACAGTGTGTGTATTTTGTGTCTGTCTTCTTTTGTTCAACATAATGTTTTTGAGATTATTCAAAGCTACTATAAATGTTTTGCTTAAGTCTTTTTGTAGATATGTGCTTTCACTCCTCCTAGATAAATACCAAGGAGTGGAACGGCTGGATCATAGGGCAGGTATATATTTAACTTCATTTTAAAAACTTTGAGTTTGGGCATTATTTTACACTCCCAACAGTAATGGAAGTGAGTTCCAGTAGCTCCTTGCCAACATTTGGTGTTGTCAGTCTTTTATCCATTTTACCCATTCTAATGGACTATTTCATGGTGGTTTCCAATCTGCTTTTTCTTGATATCTAATGATGTCTTCAGCACATTTTCAAGTGCTTATTGATAATCAGATATCTTCTTTGGAGAAGTGACCATTCAAGTCTTTGCCCATTTACTTATTGGGTTGTTTGACTTTTAGTATTGATTTGTAGTTCTTTGTATAATGTGGACACAAGTCGTTTTGTCAGATATATGTGTTGCAAAGATTTTTCTCCCAGTCTACCTGTAGCATTCATTTTTTCACGTTCTTAATGCCTTAGGAAGAGCAGAAGTTTTACATTTACTATTATTTTATGGTTAGTGCTTTTTGTGTCTTCCCTAGGAAATCTTTGCCTATCCCTAGCTTGCAAAGCTATTCGCCTTTATGTTCTTTTAGAAACGTAATAGTTTTATCTTTTATGTTTACATCTATAATGTATGGATTTGGTGTATGGATGGATCTTTTATGTTTAAATATACAATAAAATTAATTTTTGTATGTGGAGTAAAGTTCTTTTTTCCCTATACAATTATCACTTGTTCCAGAAGCATTTGTTGAGATTTTCCCTTCCCTCACTGAATTGCCATGGTGTGTTTGCAAAAAATCACCTGAATATACCTATGTCAGTCTATTTCTGGATTTTCTATTCTGTTCCATTATTCTATTTGTCTATCTTTTATCAATATGTACTGTCTTGGTCACTGAAGCTTTATAGAAAGTCTTGATATCAGATGACATGAATCCTCCAAATTTGTACATCATTTTAAGATGGTCTTAAAAGTCTAGGTCTTTGTGTCTTGCCAAATTTCTGCCAAAAAGTGTGTTGGATTTTTTTTATTGTAATTGCATTGAGTTTATTGATCAATTTAAGATAAGTTGACATCTTTAAAAAAAAAAAAGAATCTCCCAATCCATAAATATTGTGCATTTCTCCAGTTATATAATTCTTTATGTTAGCAGTGTTTCAGAACTTTCAGTTTAAAGGCCTTGTGAGTTTTCAGTAAATTTATTCCTGAGTATGTTATGTCTTTTCATACTATTGTAAATGGGATTGTTTTAAAATTTTTAATTTTCTAATTGGTTGCTCACAGTATAACCACAAGTGATGTTTGTATATTGAGATCGCTAAATTTGATAAGTTCTCATAGTTATTTTGGAGATTTCTCAGTAATTTCATGTAACCAACCAAGTCATCTGTGACTAATGTTTCTTACTTTGAAATCTACTCTCTGATATAAATATAGCCACACCTGGCAACAGGCAACAGATGCCTGTTTTTGTAAATAAAATTTGGTATAACTATTCTTCTCTCAGTCTCCACAGCAGGGAGTTGGTTCTAAGTCACAGGGTCCTGCCCTGTTCATATTCAGCCCAGCTGCTGGATTAAAAACCCGAAGAGTATCCTCACACACACTTCCGCCCCCCTCCTCTCTAGAGCCCCATCCCACAAATTCCACCCATGCCAGCAGCCTAGGGCTCTGATTTTTTCCCTCTTCAGGTCAGTGAGGCCACCACTCTGCTGGCTCCACTTTGGTGCTACCTGGCAGGAAAGTGCCCCAGGAGGAAAGCCATGGCAATGGTGGGCTCACTTCATGTGCTTCCTTCCTCTCAAATAATGCTGTGCTGCACTGCCCGTTGCTAAATGCCTGCAAACTCTTGTTCACATATTTTGTCTGGTTTTAAAGTTGCTTTCAGCAGGAAGATAAATTTTGTCATGGTCAGAAGCAGAAGTCCTCATGGGCTGTTTTTCTTTTTCCCTTCAATTATTTTATCTAGCTCAGGGAATGTCCATTGTGTGCTTGTAAGTTGTTCTTTTTTAATAGGCTTTACTTTTTAGAACAGCTTTAGGTTCACAGTAAAATTGAGCAGAAGGTACAGAGATTTCCCATATACTCCTGACATCACACATGCACAGCCTCCCCCATTGTCACATTATCAACATCCCCCACAAGATTGTACGTTTGTCACCATTGATAAACCTACACTGATGCATCATCATTGCCTAAAGTCCATAGTTTACATTAGGGTTCACTCTTGGTGTTGTATATTCTATGGGTTTGGACTAACAGGTATCCATTATTATGGTGTCCTACAGAGTAATTTCACTGCCCTAAAAATCCTCTGTGCTCCACAGAGTCATCCCTTCTTCTTCCCTACCCCCTGGCAACCTACCAATTCTTTTTACGACCTTCACAGTTTTTCCTTTTCTAGAATGTCATATAGTTGGACTCATATAGTGTATAGCCTTTTAAGATTGTCTTCTTTCACTTAGTAATATGCATTAAAGTTTCCTCTATGTCTTTTCATGGCTTGAGAGTTCATTTCTTTTTAGCATTGAGTAACACCCCATTGTCTGAATGTACCACAGTTTATTTATCCACTCATTTACTGAGGGACATCTAAGATTGCTTCCAAATTTTGACAATTATTAATAAAGCTGCTAGAAACATCCGTGTGCAGGTTTTTTTGTGGACTCAGCCTTTCAACTCCTTTGGGTAAATACCAAGAAGCATGATGGCGGGATGGTACATTAAGAGTATGTTTAGTTTTGTAAGAAACTGCCAAAACTGTCTTCCAAAGTGTCTGTACCATTTTGCTTTCCCATCCGCAATGTACGAGGGATTCTGTTGCACCACATCCTCACCAGCATTAGGTGTTCTGAATTTTGGTCATTCTAAAGGTGTGCAGTGGCATCTTATTGTTGTTTTAATTTGCATTTCCCTGATGACATGATGTGGAACATCTTTTCATATACTTATTTGCCATCTGTATATCTTCTTTGGTGAGGTGTCTGTTCAGGACTTTGGCCCATTTTTTTCAATCAGGGTTCTTATTGTTGAGTTTTAAGAGTTCTTTGTATATTTTGGATAACAGCCCTTTATCATATAAATATTTTCTCCCAGTCTGTGGCTTGTCTTTCCATTCTCACGACAGTGTCTCTTAAGAGCAGAAATTTTTTTTTCTGTTAAATCAGAATTTATTTTTTTTAAAGCATATGGTAACAAGAAAATAACACAAATACAAACACCCTACTCCTTTTTTTTTGTTTGTTTTCTTTTACTTTTTTTTTTACTGAAGTATAGTTTATTTACAATGTTGTGCCAATCTCTGGAAATTTTTTTATTTTAATGAGGTCCAGATTCTCAATTCTTTTCTTCATGGACCATGCCTTTGGTGTTGCATCTAAAAAGTTGTCACCAAACCCAAGGTCATCTAGATTTTCTCCTATATTATCTTCAAGGAGTTTTATAGTTTTGTGTTTTACTTTTAGGTCTGTGATCCATTTTGAGTTAATTTTTGTGAGGGACATAAGATGTGTGTTTAGATTTTTTTTTTGCATGTGGAATGTCCAGTTGTTCTAGCACCATTTGTTGAAAAGACTATCTTTGCTCCATTGTATTGCCTTTGCCCCTTTGTCAAAGATCAGTTGGTCTATTTCTGGACTCTCTATTCTGTTCCACTGATCTATCTGTCTATCCTTTCACCAATACCACACTGTCTTGATTAATGTAACTTTATAGTAAGTCTTGAAGTCAGGTAGTATGTCCTCCAACTTTGCTCCTTTCAGTCAATATTGTGTTAGCTATTCTGAGTCTTTTGCCTCTTCATATAAACTTAGATTCAGTTTGTTGTCATCCACCAATTAAGTTGCTGGGCATTTTATTGGGATTGCCTTGAATCTATAGATCAAGTTGGGAAGAACTAACATACTGACAATATTGAATCTTCCTATCCATGAACATGGAATATCTCTCCATTTATTTAGCTCTTCATTGATTTATTTCATCAGAGTTTTATAGTTTTTCCTCATGTAATCTTGTACATATTTTTTTTCTTTTTACTTATACCGAAGTACTTCATTTTTTTGGGTGCTAATGTAAATGGTATTGTGCTTCTAATTTCAATTTCCTCTTGGTCATTGCTGGTATTTAGCAAAGTGGTTGACTTTTGTATATTAGCTTTGTATCTTGTAATCCTGCTGTAATCACTTATTAGTACGAGGAGGTTTTATTTTTGGTCTATTCTTTCAGATTTTCTACATAGATAACATGTCTTCTACAAACAAAGACAGTTTTGTTTCTTCCATCCCAATCTGGATACCTTTTGTTTCCTTTTCTTTTCTAACTGTTATTAGCTAGGACTTCCAATATGATGCTGAAAAGCAGTGGTAACAGGGAACATCCTTGCCTTGTTCCTTCATTTGGCTTTTCTGATTATTACACACATCTTGTTTTAGCAACAGATTCACCTTCCGATACTTAAATTGTTCATTGGTATTGATGTATGATAAGTGCCAGCGAATGGTACTGATGACATGGGCTGTAGGGAGAGATGAACTTTTGTAGGAGTTAAGGGTTAAGGTAAAACTCAGCCCAGTCTCTATCTGGACATTTTCTTTTTCTGGACAGGAAGAAAAGGGAGCGGAACTAGTACCTATTCTTTTTTTTCTTTTTCTTTTTAAATTAATTTTATTGAAGTACAGTTGATTGACAGTGTTGTGATCATTGCTGCTATACAGCAAAGTGGTTCAGTTATACATACATATATACATTCTTTTTCATGTTCTTTTCCATTATGGTTTATCACAGGATATTGAATATAGTTCCCTGTGTCATACAGTAGGATCTTGTTGTTTATCCATTCTATATATGATAGTTTGCAACTGACTAGCATCTATTCTATGCCTATTATGTGCCAGGTGCTCTGCAAGTTACCTTAATATGTTATTTCATGTAATATTTAAAAGAAATCAGTAAAATAATTATTATACCCATTTTACAAAAAAGGAAGCCAAGTCTTAGATACGTAAAAACAATAAAGCTGTATAGCTAGTAAGCTGGTAGAACTACAATTTAGAAACCTATCCTTCTCCTCTTTCCACCATGCTGTGTTTCTTGCCTTATGATTATTATAATTCCTGGAATTTACATTATTTTACATGTTCCTCTACAACTGCTGGCCCAGTGAGCTATTCAAACTGCTTTTGTGTAGTCCCTTCTTGGTTAGAGGTGGGACAAGCTGTCCAGGTTCACCTCACCTTCTTTTTTTTTTTGCGGTACGCGGGCCTCTCACTGTTGTGGCCTCTCCCGTTGCGGAGCACAGGCTCCGGACGCGCAGGCTCAGCAGCCATGGTTCACGGGCCCAGCCGCTACGCGGCATGTGGGATCTTCCCGGACCGGGGCACGAACCCGTGTCCCCTGCGTCAGCAGGCGGACTCTCAACCACTGCGCCACTAGGGAAGCCCCTCACCTCACCTTCTTAGGGGTGTCAGGAGGGTCCCGCATCTTGGTTGGGGGTGGTCTCCAGGATGACAAGATGCTGGGCGGACTGTGAGGGCTCAGAGAAGCTCCATTCCGCCCTGAGTGATTAACAGACGATCGGCAGATGGTCCTCTGCCAGCAGCGAGTGCAGCAACCTGCCCGGACCCTGTGCCCGTTTGCTGGGTGCCAAGGCCAGATGTGGGAGCCCTGGCTGCCTCCCTTTTTTCTGTTTCCTGTGGTCCTTCCTGTCCGCTTCCTTTATCCAGCCTGTGACTTTTTCCTGAAAAATCTCATCTCTTGAAGCAGGAGAATTTGTCGCGAGATATACAATGGAATCATTGCTCTGATGAGGCCAGCACCTTTTCCTCCCATAATAGTTGGGTGTTCAACTATTCAAGTGTCTTTAGTGGGAAGCCAGTGACTATTGTGGGGGGCTAGGGAGGGTCAGGTCTTCGTGGTGTGAGAAGGAATTTGGTAAACTTAGAGGTGGGTAGGTGGGTGAGAAACACACATTTCCTACTCACCAGACATTGAGTGAAGCACTTTACAAATATTTCTTCAAAAATAAACAACCTTACAGAATCATTAATTACAGAAAGTCGGACAATCTTTATTTCCTTCAAAGTATTTCTCACAGACACATCTCATCCCTCAATTAAATCAATGTGGTTCGTCCCTCCCTTTGCTCATGTCCCTTGTGCCCCCTCATTCTATACTTGCTCAGCAGAAGGCATATTCAGAATAAAACCTCATTCGTTTCTATTCATTTAGTTTGAAAGACACTGTAGTTTGGAGATGAACTTGGCTGAAGTTAAATTTTGAACCATCTCTGATATGAAGGTTTCTAAAGAAACTTCAACAGCCTTAGTTTCTCTCCAGGAAACAGTGGGGTACATACAAACCCCTTAAATCGAGCGAAGGAACATGTGATTCAATCATATGCCCATGTTTGGAAGCTCCTGGACTCCTAAGGTGCCTTTTTGTCTTGGCAGATGTTTGTCTTGAAGACCCACCGAGTCTCAGAAACGCCATGTTCAAGGTCCTCAGGTATGAGGTGGGCACCATGATAAACTGTGACTGCAAGAAAGGCTTCCGCAGAAGGTCGCCCTTCATGCGCTGCACAGGAAACTCCAGCCACTCTGCCTGGGAAAACAGATGCCACTGCGACAGCACCTGTAAGTGTTTCCATTTGTAACCCTGGAGGGAAGGAGAAAAACTGTAGCAAAGAGGGAGACAGGGCTTCAAATATTATTCGCACGGCCCTACAGACAAAAACTGGCCGCGCCATCTACGTGGAAACTAATGTTGGTGGTTCCCAGAAGAGTCGTTCACTGAACAGATACTGGATGAGTGTCTCCTAGTTCCAAGGCCTGTTCCAGATACTTGGGGATATGACAGACCCAGCCCTCAAGGAACCTATACTTCGGGGGGAGGGAGGGAGGACAGACATTACACTAATAATTACTAAACAACTAAAAATAATTCTAGTTCACAATGATGTGAATGTAGCTCATGCCACTGAACTGTACACTTAAAAATGGTTACTATGGTACATTTTATGTTATGCATATTTTATCACAGTTTTTTAATTGAAGTATAGTTGATTTACAATGTGTTAGTTTCAGGTGTACAGCAAAGTGATTCAGTTTTGTGTATACACACACACTTTTTCAGATGCTTTTCCATTATAGATTATTACAAGATATTGAATATAGTTCCCTGTGCTTTACAGTAAATTCTTGTTATTCACCTATTTTATATGTAGTAGTGTGTATCTGTTAATCCCATACTCCTAATATATCCCTCCCACACTTTTTCCCTTTGGTAACCATAAGTTTGTTTTCTATGTCTGTGAGTCTGTTTCTGTCTTGTAAATAAGTTTATTAGCACTATTGATTAGATTCCATACATAAAAGATATCATATGATATCTGTCTTTCTCTGACTGACTTATTTCACTTAGTATGATAATCTGTAGATCCATCCATGTTGCTGCAAATGGCATTATTTCATTCTTTTTTATGAATGAGTAGTATTCCACTATACACACACACACACACACACACACACACACACACACACACATACTACATCTTCTTTATCCATTCATCTGTCAGTGACATGTTGCTTCCATGTCTTGGCTATTGTAAATAGTGCTGTAAATGAACACTGGGGTGCATGTATCTTTTCGAATTAGAGTTTTCGTCTTTTCTGGTTATACGCCCAGGAGTGGGATTGCTGCATCATATGGTAGCTCTATTTTTAGTTTTTTAAGGACATCCGTACTGTTCTCCATAGTGGCTGCACCATTGTCATTGCTTTAGGAGGGCCTCTCTCTAACTTTTAAATGAACTGCCTTGGGAAACAGAGGAGTGGGCGGGCTGTTGAATTAATAGCTCCTCTCGCTACCACACTCACCCCCACGTACACTGTTGATGGGGTTGATGGCCAGAATGGCGTCCCTTTTGGAGAGACACACAGACACAAACAATTCCACCAGAAAAATCTCAGCTCCTTCAGAAACTCGTTGTAGGCCATTGACATCATGTACAGGAAACCTGACTGACAGGCCAGTGCTGCACTGGCCAGGAACAGGCCCCCTGAGAGCCCCCCAAGGGCAGGGTGTGTGGGGATCATCTTTATAACCCCAGTATCCCTCGATATTGCCTGGCACATCACAGACCCTAGAAAGACTCTCTTTTTGAGCAAATGAATACATGAAGAGCGTGTTCTCTTTTAAACTTTTGTGAAGCTATCTTCTTCATTCCATCCATCCTCTCTAGCCTCCCCTAAGACTCCAGGAAAACAAGTTACTCCTGGACTCAAAGATGAAGAAAAGACCACAGAAATGCAGAGCCAAATGCAGCCCACAGGCCAAGCTAACCTTCCAGGTAAGAGGGGACCCATTCTCTTGCACGTACAGGATGTGTGCCCCAGAGGAGGAGGATCTGTCCTGCTGTCCTCTTTCCTAAGGATGTCATGTGGACGAGAACTATTGTGCAGTGTTTGCAGGCTGTTTGCTCAGCATTTCAAGCCACTCTTACAGCACCCAACCTGGGCTCTGGGTTGCCTCCGGGTTTGGGAACTGGCCAAAAAGAACTCAATTCAATTCACTTCATTTCAATTCAATTCAAAAAGCATGTTTGGGGACAAACTGTGCCAGGCACTGCGGCCAGACAATACAAACCTGAGTAGACGGTCATCCCTGCCCTCAAAGAGATGCTGTGTTTTCCCCTTAAGTACAAGGCAGTGAACTCCAAGCAAAGCAATTTACTTCCAGACATTCCTTACAGGACAGGGTTGTGAAGTGGGCGGTGCCACACTGGTGCCTCTGGAAGCTGTGGACAAACACCTCCTAGCTAATAGGATGTGGCCTAGCGAGTTGCTGCCCCAACTTCCCAAAATTAATAATGTTGGGGCTTCCCTGGTGGCACAACGGTTGAGAGTCCGCCTGCCGATGCAGGGGACACGGGTTCGTGCCCCGGTCCGGGAAGATCCCACATGCTGCGGAGCGGCTGGGCCCGTGAGCCATGGCCGCTGAGCCTGCGCGTCCAGAGCCTGTGCTCCGCAACGGGAGAGGCCACAGCAGTGAGAGGCCCCGCGTACCGCAAAAAAAAAAAAAAAAAAAAGATGTTGAAGTCAAGCCATAACATCAGGAAGAAAGAGAGTCCATTAGGAAAACCTGAGCCTTGTGGGGGACCAGCTGACCTTACAAGACCCCATGGTCCTATGCTAATTTTATAACCTTACGAAGAACTTTACGACATTGTATATAATCTCATTTGAACCTCAGAAGCCAGTGAATCAGGGAGCAGGAAATATTACTTCAATTCACTGAATAAACTGAGACACAGAGACATTTAAAGACTTGGCTAAACTCACATAATAGGACTGAAATAAGGCCTTGGGTCTCCTGAATTAGAACAGGGATCTTGCTACTGATTATTTAAACTAGTCTGAATTTATTTTCAGCTTCTATTAATTAAAAAAACTAAAACCCAATGACTAATCCAAGGACTACTCTGCAACATGCTGTTTCCAGCCCTTTTCACTCTGACTTTGTGCTGGAACAAGGTTTCCGAACACATTTAATTATTTGTTTCTCTCTGTTTCTCCCGCATCACCTTCCACAATTATTGAAAGTTTTCTCAAGAGGTCAAAGTTTGCTGTCCTTACTCAAGAGATAACCAGCTGGCTCTGGCTAAGGGATACTTCACAGATTGTCTTAATGTGGAGGTTTTCACTTGAAAGAAGCAAACCCAATTCAAATGGGTTCAGACGGTTATGAATTTTACTGACTGTAAAGGCAGTTTGATTCTGAGCCTGAAACACACGTTCAGTCATGATTTGCAAGGTGCTGCACTGAGCAGACCACCCTGGACGGGACCACTCGGCCTCCTGCTGCAGAGGGTTACAGAGGGCACGGGGGAAGGTTATATGGGTCCTTGGGGTTGTGGAAGGTCAGAGCATATATGCAGTTTCACACTTCTGGGCTTAGAGGGACCTGTGGTCCATATGTCCAGATTTGGCGGGGGCAGGGGTTGGATTCTGGGATTAAATCAGAGCAGGACATGATCTCTGAGGTTAAAGGTCAGCCAGGCTTGGGTTTTAGTTGGGTGAGTGGAAAGTTACTGGGCATGGGAGTTTTCAGGGCCCTTAAAAGGGCCCACCTGGGTCAAGCTTCAGGCATGGCTTGATCAGGGATCAGGCTCCATTTCTCCAAGATCATCTCAGTGTTCCCCTCCTCCTGGCTTTGGATTTGTCCCCAGTCCTTCCGCTGTGGCCCCAAGATGACCACCAGCTGCAACTCACTTAGCAGTGGGGATCCAGACGGTCTCCACACTTCATTGGCCCAGATTGGCTTGAGCCTGCCTTTAGCCCTAAACTGAGACCACCGTTCACACGCCTGTCTACTTATCAAATCTCTCACCATCAGCAGAAGTAATTGCTTGTCTCTCTGCATTCCGAGAGCAAGCGTCTGTCTCTTGGCTGTCATCCTCACCACGTTCTGCCCGTATGTGCTTCCTTTCCAGATCCACTGTCTGCTCCTTGCAGGGGGACTGGGTCTTTATGCCTTTTCACAACGTGTCTAGCAAAGGTCCTAACACATAGATGTTATCAATGCTTACTGGAAGGAAGGAAGGAAGGGAGGGAGGGAGGGAGGAAGGGGACAAAGAAAAGAGTAAGAACCACGGTCCAGTCTCTAGGAAGAGGAAACCTGGACTCACAATGTCTCCTCAGCTTTGCCTTTGGAATTTCCTTTCCCTCTTCCAGGTCACTGCAAGGAGCCTCCACCATGGGAACATGAACGTGAACCTTTGAAGAGAATTTACCATTTCATGGCGGGGCAGACAGTTTACTACCAGTGCACTCAGGGATTCAGGGCCCTACAGGGAGGCCCTACCAAGAGCACCTGCAAGATGATCTATGGGAACATGAGGTGGACCCAGCCCAAGCTTGGGTGCATAAGTGACAGGGAGAACAGTCAGTTTCCAGGTATGGAGATGCCCCCGCCAGGTCCACCACCTTGCTGCTTCTGTCAGGCGGACCAGCCTGGAATCCCTGACCCACCTGCTACATGACCTTGGGCGAGTCTCTTCCTCTCTTGGGGCCTCTGTTTTTTCTCATTCTAGAAAACAGACTAGATAAACTCCAAGGTCTTCATCACCTGAGTTCCCCTGTACCCTGATGGGGATAAATAGCAGGAGATAGAAGAGGAAGAAAGGTCTTCCAAAGCCCCCTGGGTGCTACCTCACTGGCGATCCTGCTGCCCCCTTTTCTAGCTGATCCTGAAATTTTTCTTCTGACTCTAAGCTACCAAAACTTCCTCATTCAAAAAGGAAAGTCCACATGCCATGCACACACTTCCGACTTGCTGATACACAATGTAAATCCATTATTTGTGCCATGCCACACCATTAGCATGCCCCCTCCTCTTGTGTGAGTCCCACCTGAGCTTTGCCGAAGTGCAGACGTGC
This sequence comes from Monodon monoceros, assembly GCF_005190385.1. Lineage (NCBI taxonomy): Eukaryota > Metazoa > Chordata > Mammalia > Artiodactyla > Monodontidae > Monodon > Monodon monoceros. Next base: position 25,209,485 of record NW_021703778.1, read on the forward strand.
AGGGAAGGGAATTTTTCAAGCACAAACACACATGCACACGCATGCACACTCTTTCATACACGCAGACAAGCCACCTACGTTGAGGTCTTCTGCTATTTTCATTCTGAAATAGTCTTACTATTTCTACAATCAAAAGTCGCTTCCATTTGACCCTAAGTGTTAGTGGTTTCTTCGCTCACCCCCGCTTCCCAGACCCCATGTCTCCCTCTTGGATCTTCTGGGAGGCTGCTGTGTTTCTTTCCCATAGCCTGACCCCCATGAGCCACACTGCACGCCAGGCGTGTCCACGAGCAACGGGGAACCTGTCACAGAGAAAAGCTCTCCTTTTGTGCATTTCTACTTCATTTAATGGTTTGATGGTATTTGTATTATGATGACCCGTTTCCAATCCACAGAAGGAAACCAGAGCTGAGTAGGCAGCGTGGGGAGAAAGTTGCTGAGTTCTGTAGAAAGCCAGGGTCAGGATCACAAAATTCCCTCCCTCCTGCTCTGCTGCGGCCACCGAGCCACTTTGCTGTGACCCTAATGGGGAACCGAGAACTGAGACTCACACCTCAGCTAGTGCATCTGGGGTCAGCTGAGGAGGCCAGGGAGGGGGTGGACATGAGACCTCCACTCCCCACCTTCTGTTCCACAAGCATCCTTACTCTCTCCTCCAGGTGATGAAGAGCCTCAGGAGAGCACGGATGCTCCCCCTGGCAGTGAAACGTCTTTTCCCTTAACAACGAGGATGGCAGGTACCACAGGTACGGCTGGAGTTTCTTGGAAGATAAAAGGTTGGCTATTAAACCATGATGCAGGATAAGGGGAGGGGTTGGCCTGGAGCTGCCTGTAGGTGGTAGAGATGATCACACACCTGCGTGCAACCTCCCGGTCCTCAAACACCGCCAGTGTCACAGGAGAAACAAGATGAGGGCGGCGCCTCGAGGCAGAAGAACGAAATGTTCAAATGTTGGCCCCAGGTTCCCCTGGTCTCTCCTAGCTCTCCAGTGGTTTCCGAGCCCCCAGCCCCAAGAAGCCTGGACTCTCCCAGCCCTGTGCAGCCCCACGATCAGCAGTGACTAGCACCCTTCTCTCTCTCTTGCACAGATTTCCAAACACCCACAGAAGTGGCTGCGACCATGGATACGTTCATATTTACAACCGAGTATCAGATCGCAGGTGGGTAGTGACAAACGTGCACCAGACAGTGACCAGGGGACGTTTGCTTGGTGGGTTGGTGAGTTGCTTTGTTAGTTACTATAAACTAGCTCTTTACACTATATAATGTTTATAAAAGTCAAAGACGAATCCAGATAGTAACATGACTCGGAATCACAGGCACCGGTTGTAGTGAGTTAGGAGTGAGGTTTCAAACCAGCCTCAACCAGTGCCTCCCGACCAGATCCTAGAGGGCAAAATACCCGGCACCTGCGTGTGAGGGGAGGCCAGGGTGCGGGGATGTGGTGGAACCAGCGGAAGAGAGAAGCATGCCACCAACACTCCAGGTGTTTCCTGGTGGGAGGCAAAAACGGGCTTTGAGAAAGAAACAAAACAAAGACCAAAACCGAGCTCTTAGAAACAGAGCAGAATGCTGGTGACCAGGGGCTGGGGGTGGGGTAAATGGGGAGGCGGGTGTCAGAGGGCACAGACTTCCAGTGAAAAGTGGAGCAAGTATGGAGATCGAACGTAGAGCATGGTGATCACAGCTAACAATGCTGTATTGTAGACTTGAAAGTTGCTAAGAGTAAATCTGAAATGTTCTTGGCCCAAAAAAGAAATGGTAATTACAATACATTTTGCAATGTATAAGTGTATCAAAGCAACACATTGCACACCTTAAACTTAGACAATGTTACATGTCAATTATTCTCATAAGGGGAGGGGGTGAGTGGAGCAAAACAGGCTTTGAGGCACGTCTAAGACACACAGACAGATGGACGTATGGATAACTTGACAGCTTCAGGACCACCGGAAAGAAGCATCTGGGAAACAACACTTTCAGGAGATGCTAAGTGTTTATCATGCATCTTTATATTTCAACATTTCTTTTACCCATCGCGGGCCTCACTCACGGCCTCTTTAACCGAGGCCGGGGACTCTGAACCTTTCTGAAGAGGGTGCCTGTCAGCTGCTCCCCACAGAAAGAGTGGAGCCCCCTGAGGAAAGGTTTGTGCCCTTCCAGTCCACACCCCCAGGCCCTGGTCCTGGAGCCTCCAGGGAAACTCTGCCGGGAGGGAGCCGCGTTCTGAAAAGTGGCGGCAAAAACCGCAGCGCTCGCCTCTCGCGAGCCCTTTGCTGGGGGTGGGGACGGATACAAGGGGACGGGCTCTCTCAGCCCCGGGGCCCCCTTCCCTGACCTGCCTCTCCGTCCACAGTGGCCGGCTGCATCCTACTGCTCATCAGCATCTTCCTCCTGACCGGCCTCACCTGGCAGCAGAAATGGTGAGTCCCGGGTGGGCAAGGAAGCCCTGCCCACGCTGTGGGGAGGGGATCGCCGCGCAGGAAAGCACCGGGGCAGGGACCCGTTCCCCCCCAGCCCACCCCCTTCCTCCCTGACCACCAGGGGTTTGGGGAGCAGCAGAGGGAGAACTGGCCAGTGCACGCCTTCCCAGAGTCGACCCACAGAATTACAGCCGCAGGGAAATGGGAAAGCCAAGGAAGCGAACATCCACTGAGCGCCTACTGTATGCCAGGGTCCATGCTTATCTTGCGAACATTATGGCAACCTGAAACCTTTGCTACAAGCTCTGGCAGGTTGAGCAACGTGGACAAGGTTGCACAGCAGAGGCCCAAACTGCAACCTCTGTCTAGTGCCCAGGACCTCTTTGCCCCGTCACCTGGCAGCGGAGAACCAAGGGCAGCGTCAGCCCTGGTCCTCTCCTGCGCTCCTCACCCCCCAATGCAGCCGCTCACACCAGAGCCCCCTAGGCCAGGAACCTGACCCACGCGACCCCACGTGTGGACTTACTTGCATTAACTCTCCCGGCTGCAGAGGAGAACGACCCGGTGAGATTTTAAAAATACCAATGCTTGGGTGGGCCCTAGACATCAGTACTTTAATTTTTAATTGAGATAAAATTCTTCATTTTAACCATTTTAAAGTGTGTAATTCAGTGGTTTTCAGCACTGTTGCGTATACACCACCAGTATCTAATTCCAGAACATTCCATCACCCCAAAAAGAAACCCCACATTTCCCAATTCTCCATCCCCCCCCCCCTCATTCCCTGGCCACCACTGATCTACGTTCCATCTCTATGGATTTGCCTGTTCTGGACATTTCATGTGAATGGGACCACAATGTACGTACTGTGTGCCCTGTTGTTACTGGGATGTTAGTACTTTTTAAAAGCTCCTCAGTCGCATCTAATACATACACATCCAGTTTAGATAACTCCGAGCTGGACCCGTGGTTCTGAAACATGAGTGCATCAGAATCTCCCAGGGGTGCTTGTTTTTTTAAATTGAAGTACAGTTGATTTACAGTGTTTCAGGTTTACAGCAAAGTGATTCAGATATATATAAATACACATATATATATACTTTTTCAGATTCTTTTCCATTATAGGTTATCACAAGATACCGAATATAATTCTCTGTGCTACACAGTAGGTTTTCATTGTTTATCTATTCTATATATAGTATCTGTTAATCCCAAATTCCTAATTCCCTGTGGGCTTCTTAAAGCAGAGCCTGCCAAGCCTACCCCCAAAGTCCCTGATTCAGCAGGTCTGGGGTAGGGCCTGAAAATTTACGTCTAACAAATGCCCAGGTGATGCCAATGCTGCTGGTCCAGGGACTAAACTTTGAGACCCACTGCACTAACAGTGTTAAGAATCAAGAGCGTGAAATCATTTCTCTCTCTCTCTCTCTCTCTCTCTCTCTCTCTCACACACACACACACACACACACACACACACACACACACACACACACAGTGTCAGTCTCTCCCTCCCTTTAGACAGAGGACTATGGAGACCTAGCTTGTCACTCTCCCCACCTCCCAGGGCATCCCCTACCCCCTCCTCACCGGGTGCACTCTGCCAACCCTGATATAAACCCCCCAGAAGACCCTGAGAAGACAGAGAGTCACCCCCCACCCCCCGCCAAGAACCAAAGCCCTCCGACCCCCCAGCCTGCCTAGCCAGAGAGAAATCATCAGATTCCTTCCATTCTTATCTTGATCGTCAGGCCCACGATAAACTCCTGGTTTTCCTTCTGTCAATTAAAAAGCACAAATGATTGCAACGCAAAGGAGAAGCCCTCTAGGGTTGCCGTGTTAGGAATTATTCGCATACCCGGCAACCTACCAATCCCTCTACGTGTTAGCCAATTCCTGAGGCGTTTTTATAGGATTCTGTGAGATGATGCAGGTAAATTGCCCAAGACGCTATTTTTACTGCACAGACAGATCCTCTCCTTCCCTCACTGACAGGACCTAATACCTATCAAGGATCTTTGTATTTGGTAGCTTAAAGACCCAAACCTTCGGACACAAAGGGATGAAGCTATTTGGGAGTGGGAAAGGTTTGGACTTGATGTTGTGAAACCAAGAACTGCCTGAAACTATATGAGTTTCCAAGATCTCCCAGAATTGCCATCTTCCAGGAGACCTAAACAGACACCTCAAACTGACCCAGAGAGCTGGTCCAAAAGCCTTCCTAGAATTGAATTTCATCTGATGGTGCCCTCTTGTGGCCAAACAGAAATACTACATTTGATTTTTTTAATTTTTTAAAGCAATTACTGGGAGCTGACTTACCCCAGCTCCTGAGAGCCAAAAGCTAGATGTTCTGGAATTTTGAGAACTGCTTTTAAGCATAGCCATTATTAAAAATTAAATTATATAAACTTACAGTTAAATAAATTATATTAAAAACAAAGTCAGGGACTTCCCTGGTGGCACAGTGGCTAAGAATCCACCTGTCAATGCAGGGGACACGGGTTTGATCCCTGGCCCGAGAAGATCCCACATGCCGCGAGGCAACTAAGCCTGTGCGCCACAACTACTGAGCCTGCGCTCTACAGCCCGCGAGCCACACCTACTGAAGCCCGCATGCCACAACTACTGAAGCCCACGAGCCACAGCTACTGAACCCGCGAGCCTAGAGCCTGTGCTCCACAACAAGAGAAGCCACCGCAATGAGAAGCCCGCGCAGAGCAACGAAGACCCAATGCAGCCAAAAATGAATAAATAAATAAATTTATTAAAAGAGAAAACAAAGTTAATAAGTACTCAAAATTAATCACTTTCTAATTGTTTTACTGCATTTTACTACTTTATTCTCAGGGTTATTTGCATCTGTGTATCTGTATTGAGGAAATACTATCTATATGATGGTTTTATACTGCACGTCTCTCCCCAACTCTGTATTCAAGGTAGCTTGAAACTGGGAGTGGTGGGAGTTTTTACACCATGGAAACAGGCAGCCTTTTTCAGACAGCTGGTTGTTAAACATTTGCCAACACACCAGTTCTTGGAGCCTTGCCCCATGGGAGCTCTGAGCAAATTAGGAAGTAACCAGATGTTCCCATGGGCTGAGGAAGGGCTGGGGAAGTCTAGGATTGTACTGTCTGATAGGGTTGCCACTAGCCACGTGTGGATATTTAAGTTTAAACTTAAATAAATTAAATGCAATTAAAAATTCGGTCTACGTGTTGCACCAGCCACATTTCAGGTGTCTGATAGCCACACGTGGCCACATTACTGGACAACATAGATACAAAACATTCCCATCACCACAGAAAGTTCTTATGGTACAGCGCCAGCTAGAAAACTAGGAGTTTTCAATTCATGAAAACCCCTTAGCACAGCTAGTTGGTTTTATTATTCCTTTTAGGCAGCTGTTGTCTTCCGTATACTTCCAAAAAATTTTGATACGATATCTCCTACGTAGATGCTGGTCAAAGGGTACAAACTTGCAGTTAGAAGATGAATAAGTTCTGGGGAATCTAATGCACAGCAGAGGTGATTATAATCAACAACATTGTATTATATACTTAAAAGTTGCTAAGAGACTAGATCTTAAATGTTCTCACCACCAAGAAGAAATGACAGTTATGTGATATGATGGAAGTGTTAGCTTTAACACCACGGTGTTCATTACACCTCAATATATAAATGTATCAAATCAATCCACGGTACACCTTAAACTTCCACGATGTTCTACGTCAATTATATCTCAATTTTAAAATGACTATGAGAATATCTCCTATGTACCAGGCACTTGCCAGGGGCCTAAGGATGAATACGAATGGCCCCTGCTCTCAGGAGCTTACAGATCAGTGGAGGAGAAGGGGAAAAAAATTGAGACTTTAAATGTAATTTGTTAAAGCCTAAGGTTGAGGTGTTACAGGAACGAAGAGAAAAGAACCTAATCCTGTATGGGGACACCCAGAAGGCTTTCAGAGCTGATACCAGTGGCCAGATAAAGAATGGCAGGAGAAGCTGCAAGTCAGAGGGGCAGGAGGAGAAGTAAGGCAGCCTGAAGGGCACGAGGACGTCTGGGAGGATCTAGCAGTTCTGAACACTGGGGTGTAAAGTGCACGGGGCAGTGGTGACAGTGGTGCTGTGGGAATGGCCAGGGACCAAGGCCTGGAAGATCAGGCCAGACTTAGGAGCTCGGGCCCGATCCTGAGGACGACAGCGAGCCACAGAAGCTCAATTATGCGATAAATGGTAGCACTGGCCCTCTGAACAGTCTGGCCGCAATAGAGGCTGGAGTTACGGTGAGTAATGGTGGTGGCAGTTTGATTATATTACGATGGAATAAATCCACACGGGATGAGGAGAGCATGAACTAGGTCAGTGGACATAAGTTAAAAAGGAGGAAAAGGACTTCCCTGGTGGCGCAGTGGTTAAGAATCCTGCCAATGCAGGGGACATGGGTTCGATCCCTGGTCTGGTCTGGGAAGATCCCACATGCCGTGGAGCAACTAAGCCCATGCGCCACAACTACTGAGCCTGCACTCTACAGCCTGCGAGCCACAACTACTGAAGCCCACGCGCCTAGAGCCCGTGCTCCACAGCAAGAGAAGCCACTGCAATGAGAAGCCCGCGCACCACAATGAAGAGTAGCCCCCGCTCACCTCAACTAGAGAAAGCCCACGCACAGCAACGAAGACCCAACACAGCCAAAAATAAATAAATTAAAAATAAATTTTTAAAAAAAAGGAGAAAAAAATCGAGAAATACGTGAGTCAAGTTAGCAGGATTTGGTGGCTGATCAAAAGTGAGGGTTAAGGAAGAGGGTTGACTTGGGGATGACGCCAGATGTTAGAGTGTTACGGGGGACTGTTGTCACTACACACTAGGATGACGTGTAACGTGAGGGTCATGTACCCCGTGGGGAGTAGCCCTGGAGCAGACCCCCTCCTGTAGCCCCTTCCCTAAGACCCACCCAGCCTCCACACCTGTAATGATCTGAGTCCCAGGCTGTTTCTCAGCGCCACTCACCGCACAATGATTGGATCATCACGCTGTGAGGACCACAGGGCTGCCAGTCTTGATCTCTAGAGGGGTGGTCAGCATGTGGGAAGGTCACAGTATCCCGGGGTGGGATTTAAAGTTAGCGGGTCAATGGGGGCTTCTGTTGAATGCTCCACCCACATCAGTTTAGGGTGCAGACCACATTCTTCTTGGTGCGGCATTACACCCATGACTATGACTTGTTATATCACTACAGGAAGAAGAATAGAAGGACAATCTAGAAAACCAAGGGCAGTAAGAAGCCAAGAAGAACCCGCAGATGTCATGGACCACAATCAAAATCAAGGCAGCTGAACACTCATCCAAGAGGCATCTCCTGATCCCATGGGTTCTGGAAAGCTCTGAAGTCACATCACAGGACACCAGGCACCTGCAACCCCATCGTGAAGCCAGCTCTGTAGTATCAACGAGCGAGCTTGACCTGCTCGTAGGCAGCAAGTCCAAGGTCACTGGAGGAACAGGGAGGAAAAATCAGAACTCTTGGTCCCATTTTCATGTGTATGTGTTCATTAAAGCATGACCGGCATGGAACTCTCTCCATGCCATGTATAATACAAAGAAGAGTAGCCTCATGCTAAGTTCATCCCAACTTCCCAGTTTAGAAATCCCAAGGAAAACCCTAGCACTAATGTAAATAGACACACACGCTCTCTACCCTATGTAACTGGACCTTGTTCCTTGGTCCACATAGGTCCTTTCCCAGCCTCTGGTTGACTACCCCATTCTCCTGATCACATCCTTTAATGAATGCCCCCTAAGAACTCTGGACTGGTAACTAGGAATGCTTTGGACCTTAGCTCAGTGGTCTAAACTAGCCCCCCTCCACTGAACCTTCAATTCTGAGTTTCTAAAGAACAGAGTCCATGGGCGAATAGTCTTTGGGTAATACCAAAAGAGGACAACCAAGCCCTTGGAACTGTAGAGCTTCAATATTTGAAAAGATTTCACTGGAGTTAATGTCGGGAGAAGGGGGATAAGCTAGATCCTAGGTAATGGATTATTCCGGTCAAAAAGCTTCAGCTGTACATGACTAATGGGCCACTTCAAGAGTTAGTTTCTCTTGGCTTGCTATAAATGATACTCTGTGTTTGGCCAGCACGAATTTGATGTTTACAGACAGACACACAATGTGCAAATGTGTACATTTTCAAACAAGTGTCATAAAAACACTGATAAGGGAGCAATACATTCAATGTTTAAGGAAGGAAAGAAAGAAGGAAGTCGGGGTGGGGTGGGGTGGGAGAGCATGTAATTATGGACAAGGTCACACCAGTGATCCTCAAACTGTTAGCACAACGTTGAGCAAATCAAAATCACCTGGAGGCCTTGTTAAAACATAGAAGGGGGGACTTCTCTGTGCGCAGTGGTTAAGAATCTGCCTGCCAATGTAGGAGACATGGGTTTGATCCCTGGTCCGGGATGATCCCACATGCCGTGGAGCAACTAAGCCCGTGCACCACAACTACCGAGCCTGCGCTCTAGAGCCCTCAAGTCACAACTACGGAGGCAGCGTGCCACAACTACTGAAGCCCGCGCACCTAGAGCCCGTGCTCCACAACAAGAGAAGCCACCACAATGAGAAGCCCACGCACCACAAGGAAGAGTAGCCCCGCTCTCTGAAACTAGAAAAAGCCCACGTGCAGCAACGAAGACCCAACGCAGCCAAAAATAAAAAACAAAACAGAAAACACAGAAGGTTGGGCCCACCTCCAGAGTTTCTGAGTTAGCAGGTCTGGGGTGGGGCCTGAGACTTTACATTTCTAACAGGTTACAAGTGATGCTGATGATGCTGGTCCAGGGCCACACTTTGAGAACCACGGGGTTTATGCCTCCCACCCTCAACTCTCACTGGAAAAGTCAGCCTCAGGGGCTGAGATTTCAGTGCAGATTCAGACTTTTGCCAAAAATCTCAATTCTCAATCAGTTGACTTAGATGTCCAGGTTAAACAAAATCACATAATGAAGATTAATGAAAAATTTAAATCAGCAGCCAGTTTTCATTTCTGAAAGGGCAGGAAAATGTTATGAAAAAAATGGGCAGGAGTCAGCAGGTCCATATCTAGATTAAAGAACCATTTTCTGTCCTTTCTGTGACCAACCAAGTACCATCAGGTTCCATCATCAACATCCCCCAAGTATATGTTTTCTGGGGAAACTAATGTTAAGACGAATATAAGACCAGAAAAAAAAATTTTTTAATCTTATTTATCTTACTTGAATAAAACTGGATTATCATTACTCATTTTGGGGGAGGGAGGTCCATAAGATCAAAATTTTTTTCATAATACAGTTGACCCTTGAACAACACAGGTTTGAACTGCATGAGTCCACTTACATGTGGATTTTTTTTTTTTTTTGTGGTACGTGGGCCTCTCACTGTTGCGGCCTCTCCCGTTGCGGAGCACAGGCTCCGGACGCGCAGGCTCAGCGGCCATGGCTCACGGGCCCAGCCACTCCGCGGCATGTGGGATCTTCCCGGACCGGGGCACGAACCCGTGTCCCCTGCATCGGCAGGTGGACTCTCAACCACTGTGCCACCAGGGAAGCCCTATGTGGATTTTTTTAAAAAGTAAATTCTACAGTGCTACACAATCCCTGGTTGGTTGAACCCGCAGATGCAGAATCAGAGATACAGAGGAACCACAGATACATAGGAACCATGGATACGGAAGACCAACTATAACTTACACGTGGATTTTTTACTGCACAGAGGGTCATTGCTCCCAACTCCAGTGTTGTTCAAGGGTCAGCTGTGATTAAGATGTTATTTACCTTTTTCACTCTCATTCTCTTACAAATGTATGGTGGCGTTTTCCAGAAGCTACATGATATGTGATGATGTCATCGCTCTGGTGTTAACACATAATGAGTTTACTACTGCTGTTCATAGAAGAATTAATAACTAATATTTTTTAAATTTCCTGGTTTTAGTGTCTAAGTATGATAAGTATCACTAGATGTAACTACATAACAAAAAGTTTTGAGGAGCCTCAATACTTTTTAATAATATGAAGAGGTCCAGACAGATGGCTAACAAGCACATCATCATTGGTCATTTCAGAAATGCAAATCAGATATATATGTATATATATATGTATGTATAATGGAATATTACTCAGCCATAGAAAAGAATAAAATAATGCCCTTTGCAGCAACATGGATGAACCTAGAGATTATAATACTGAGTGAAGTAAGCCAGACAGAGAAAGACAAATAGCATATGATATCTCTTATATGTGGGATCTAAAAAAAATATATGATACAAATGAATTTATTTACAAAACAGAAACAGACTCACAGACATAGAAAACAAACTGATGGTTACCAAAACGGGGTGGGGGGAGGAATAAATTAGGAGCTTGGGATTAAAATATACACACTACTATATATAAAATAGATAACCAACAAGGACCTACTGTATAGAACAGGAAACTATAGTCAATAACTTGTAATAACCTATAATGGAAGAGAATGTAAAAAAAGAATATATATATATATAACTGAATCACTTTGCTGTACGCCTGAAACTCACACAACACTGTAAATCAACTATATTTCAATAAAAATTTTTAAAAAAAGAAATGCAAATCAAAACCATGGTGAGACACCACTTCATAACTGTTAAGATGACTTTAAGGGAAAAAAAAAGAGGAGATAACAAATGTTGACAAGGATGTGGAGAAACAGGAACCCTCATACGTTGCTGGAGGAAATGTAAAATGGTGCAGCCATTGTGGTGGTTGTTCCTCAAAAAGTTAAAGAATTACCAGATGGCCCTGCACTTCCACTCTTGGGCATGTTCCATAGGAAGGAAGAAAACCCGTGTCCGCACAGAAGCTTGTATACGACTGCTTATCACAGCCAAACAGTGAAGAGATGGAAACAACCCAAAAGGCCTACCAACAGAGGAATGGATAAGCAAACCATGGTCTCTCCACACACTGCAATATGACTCTGCCACAGAAAGGAATCAAGTCCTGATAAAGGCTACAGCATAGATGAGCCTAAAGAACATTATACCAAGTGAAAGAAGCCAGACACAAAAGGTCACATGTTGTATGATTCCTTTTGTGTGAAATGTCCAGAATAGGCAGCTCCAAAGAGACAGAAAGCAAATGAGCAGTTTCCAGGCCTGGGGTAAGAAGAAAAGCCTGAACACACTGAACACCAGTGACTCTTCTCAGATCTTCAGTCACAGGGCAAAGCTCTGCCCCCAAAGTGAAGTGACAGACAGGTGGATGCAAAGAATCAACGGCCTCCTGGAGCAGACACTGGGGCAGGGAAACCGAAACCCATGACTGCTGGAGGCTCGGTGTGCACAAGTCTGGGAGGTATAAACTCCAGGGGTCCAGTCATAGGAGGCCCTACGTCTCCATGAGTTTTACCTCCTGGGGGTGAACCAGGTCCTCATGGTGACGGTCAGAGAAACCCCCCTCATGCTTACAGCAGGGGGAGGGGGCAAAGGAACCAATTTTGAAATATACCAGACACTCTGCTCTCCTTAAGGAGGGCTGTCCCTGGGAGAAACTACTTCCCTAACTATCTTGGGTTTTATCTAAGCCTAACACACCAGAGGGAAGGGAAATGCCCAGTTCTGACCTGCTCTACCTTGCACACAGGAGAAGGGAAATATCAACTCCAGATTCCTGGATTCCTATCCAGGCTTTCTATCCCACCTGAGGGGTTGGGGGAGAAGCACAGCCCCAGGCTCACTAAGGAGACTTAACCCCTAATTGTAAGACAATTGTAAGATAATTGTAAAACAATCCCTCCCCCACACCTCACCATCACATCAGTAAGGCTCCTGTATGATAACGGGGAAACACAGCCCAAAGACCCACACATCTTAGCCATTATTGAAGAAAAAGTCTCTAGGGAAACGCAGAGAAAACCCAGGGAAAGCCAGGGAGATAAAAACAATGACACCATAGGCAATTTCAGCCTCCACAGGTATAGTAAACGCTAAACACAGCCTAATTCCTAGGCAAACACAAAGCCTCACACCATAAGGCCTACTTACCTCAGTTCCTTTTACCTAGTACATCACGTCCAGCTTTCAATAAAAAATTACAAGGCATGCTAGGGAGTTCCCTGGTGGTCCAGTGGTTAGGACTCGGCGATTTCATTGCCAAGGGCCTGGGCTCAATCCCTGGTCAGGGAACTAAGATACTGCAAGCCGCGCAGCCCAGCAAAAAAAAAAAATAGAAAGAAAGAAAGAAATTACAAGGCATGCTAAAAGGCATAAAATGCAGCCTGAAGAGACAGAGCCAGCATCAGAACCAAATTCAGATATGGCAGAGATGTCAGACTGGGAATTTAAAACAACTATGGAAAATAAATTATTCTGACAGAGATTGCTATGACCCCTAAATCCAGTCTTTCCTTGGTAATGAAAGCCCAGGTTTTAGTGGAACACAGCCCTCCCCCAGCTGAGGATTACGTTTGCCAGCCTCCCCGGCAGCTAAATGGGCCACGTGACTAAGTTCTGACTCGTGAGACATGAGTGAGGTAAAGTGAGCAGTTTCTAAGGTGTCCTTGAAGAGAACAGGTGTGCCTTGCCCTTCCTCCCCTCTTCCACTGGCTGGCAGGTGGTCTTCGTAGTGGGAGCTAGAACAAGCAGCGGAATTAAAAACTACACATTAAGTTTAACAGGGAAATAAAACCAAAGGAGCCTGGATGTCTGACATGGAGGGGCCCCGCCAGAGCTGTTTACTCTTGCACTGGACATGAGTCAGAAATACCCTCCCCTAGGGATAGATTGGGAGTTTGGGATTGACATGTACACACACTACTATATTAAAATAGATAACCAATAAGGACCTGCTGTACAGCACAGGGAACTCTGCTCAATATTCTGTAACAACCCAAATGGGAAAAGAATTTGAAAAAGAATAGATATATGTGTATGTATAACTGAATCACTTTGCTGTACACCTGAAACTAACACAACACTGTTAATCAACTATACTCCAATATAAAATAAAAAGTTTTTTAAAAAAATAAAATGCAGATGTGATATTTATAACAGTTATAACTACCAAAAAAAAAAAAAAGAAAGAAATACCCTTCCCTTTAGGCCACTGTGACCTTTGCCCTCATTAGAGCAGCTGTATCAACATCCCATAACAATCATCCACCCTACATGCACCTCCCCCAAATTTGGCTTAGACAGTCATAACGGTATCAAAATATTTTCAGTGGAAAACGGGACAAGAATTAGCATAGGACATTTTTTTTTAATATTCCCCTTTTATTTTTTAACATCTTTATTGGAGTATAATTGCTTTACAATGGTGTGTTGGTTTCTGCTGTTATCACAAAGTGAATCAGCTATACATATACATAAGCATATGACATTTAAGCAGACTTTCAAGTAAGTACATGTTTTCTGTTCCACAAATGTTATCTAAAAAAATTCTCCCTCCAGGAGGTGAACAAGTGTATCAGATAAAATGGCATCAATTTTCTGCACTAATTTGACTACTCCCTTACTCATCTTCAGAGAATGACTGTAGTTAATTTAAGGTGTCCCTGAAGGCTTTCCAAAAATATGGGCTCACATGGGGATGTTCCTAGCAGACGGTGCTTTCCAGCTAGTCAGGAATCAGAAAGAGACAGCTGCTGAGATTTTCAAAGCCAATCCCTTTGTAATTCCATTCCTCCTCTGAAGGAGTGCCGTGCCAAACCCATGACCTCTTCTTCTACAATAAGTTATCCTAGTTATATGATGTTATCCTACTGATACGAGGGTAGGTTAAGAGAATATTCCATCTGGAAAAAAAAAAAAAAGGCTAATAACTACCTTCAAGCAGTCACGCAAGGCGGGTGGCTATGTGTTTTCCATTAGCAGACTCAGAAGAGAAAATCTGGCTTAAGATCTTCAGATTACCTTGATAGAATAGACCCTAATAAGAGAAGGTATAAAGTGTTTGAAATCTTCAGTGGAATAAATGCTTTAGAGCAAAGTGATTAATTGTGCAGGTAAATACCATTAATCAGCAAAGAAGTAAAAGATGCAGCAGCAGGTATGTGATGACTTCCTGTCCTTCCACACCCTGCTCTCGACTGTCAGGGGCTGGGTCTTTGCAAATTACACTTCCCAGATGCTCGTACCCCAGCCATGGGCTAGGTGGCCAGTGGGAAGTCCTAAGAAGAGTTTGGAAGGCAGACGAAAAAAGAGAAGCCATAAACCTTCCTTTCTGCTTTTAGCAGCATCTACATCAGCGAGAGATGGCTGTAGGCTCCAGCAGCCTTGGTAAAGAGAACAGTGGTTGACTGCCACTATAGGCTCCAAAATTTTTTGCAGTTACAACAGCATTGATTTCTATGGCAGCAACAGTTTCCTCCAGAATCAGCCATAAGTATATTCCCAGATATTCAACATCCCTTATCTTAGGGAAATGCAAATTAACACTACAATGGGATGCCACCTCACACCCATCAGGATGGCTATTATCAAAAAAACAGAAAAATGGGACTTCCCTGGTGGTGCAGTGGTTAAGAATCCACCTGCCACTGCAAGGGACATGGGTTCATGGGTTCCCTGGTCTGGGGAGATCCCACATGCCGCGGAGCAACGAAGCCCGTGCGCCACAACTATGGAGCCTGCGCTCTAGAGCCTGTGAGCCACAACTACTGAGCATGCACGCCACAACTACTGAAGTCCGTGTGCGCCCTAGAGCCCATGCTCCACAACAAGAGAAGCCATGGCAATGAGAGGCCCACGCACCGCAACGAAGAGTAGTCCCGGTTTGACGCAACTAGAGAAAGCCCGCGTGCAGCGACAAAGACCCAACGCAGGCAAAAAATTTTTTAAATTAAAAAAAAAAAAAGAACAAGTGGTGGCAAAAATGTGGAGAAATTGTGCACTGTTGGTGGGAATGTGAAATGGTGCAGCCAGTACAGAAAACAGTATGGAGTTTCAAAAAACTAAAAAATAGAACTACATATGATCCAGTAATCCCACTTCTGGGTATATACCCAAAGAACTGAAAGCAGGGTCTCAAGAAGATATTTGTACACCCGCGTTCATGGCAGCGTTATTCATAATAGCTAAAACATGGAAGCAACCTAAGTGTCCATCAACAGATGAATGGATAAATAAGGTGTGGTCTATAGACACGATGGAATATTATGCAGCCTTAAAAAAACGAAGAAAATTTTGCAATATGCAACAACATGGATGAATCTTGAGGGCATTGTGCTAATGAAATAAGCCAATCACAAAACACAAATACTGTCTGATTCCACTAATATGAGGTACTTAGAGTAGTCAGAATCAGAGACATGAAGTAGAATGGGGGTTGTCAGGGCTGCAGGGAGTAGGGAACGGTGAGTTACTGTTCAACGGGTACAAAATTTCAATTTTGCAAGATGAAAAGAGTTCTGAAGATGGATGGTGGTGATGGTCGCGGAACATTCTGAATGTACTTAATGCTGCGAACTGTACACGTAAGAATGGGTAAAACGGTCATTTTGTGTTATATGTTTTTAACCACAATTTTTAAAGAGTATTTACTGCTTGATTCCATTTATTTTATATAAATTTCTGTAAAATGCAAACTAATATACGGTGACAGAAAGCAGGTTGTCAGGGGAGGCGCAGGGAGGGGCAGAGTGAGGATTACAAAGGGGCATTTGTGTGATTGTGGTTTTACAGGTGCAGACATGTCAAAACATATCAAATTGTACGCTTCATATATGTGCAGTTTCAATTAACCCCCCAATAAAATGCTTTCTAAAGAATTCACCTCTGTCTGAAATTCCTGGCAGGGTTCTGGGTTTTTGGGGTGTTGGGGTAGGGGACTGGTCTCTGACTGAAATGTCTTCTGGCCTCACGAGCCAGTAGGTTCAGACCAAGCCAGGCTGTTGGTGATAACCCATAGTTCCTTGCTCTTGCTCCACCTGCTAGTGTAGGACTTTAGCCCTGCACACACCCATGGGCACACACGCAACACTCACAGTCTCATACACACACACACACACACACACACACACACACCCCGTCTCACTCAGACACCTTTGGGATCTGGTTGTCAGGACTGTATTTGCTCTAAAACAAGTTCCATGTGCCCTGGAGTCTCACCAAGTCCTCCGTGAATCCTGTACCCTCAGCTCACGCCTATAGCTTTTCCTGCCATCAGGTTCTCACTCACGGCCAAGGGGCCAGACCAACGGGACAGTCTCAGACAGACACAAGGATGTCCTCCGTTCCTTCCTCGCTATGCTTGTCCCCTGGGCTCACTTCTCCAAAACTGCAAATAGATTCCTGCATCCTGTCCCTATAGGTTCACCAGACACACCCAGAGACATGTGAATTTCAGTGAGCGGGACATCCAGTCCACGTAGATCAAGACGACAGTGTTGAAACCTCTGTTAGGGCCCTTGGATTTTGAGTTTTCCATATATTTGTTTTACAACTACGTAGCACCACTCTCTAGGGAAAACCTGCAGACAGACGGCTCCATAGACGTTGTGATAGGGTGATATGTAAAGTATGATGTTTTGGCAGAGCTAGAGATTAAGGCACCAAACTCTCCTCTGTGCCCCTGCAACCACCTACACTCGTACTCATGAAAACAAAGTCACCAGATGTTAATCTGCTGTTCAAAGAACACTCCATCAGGTGTGGGACAGAACAGGTGGGGGATTGAGGGACAACCGGGAGAACTGGTTTCCCTCCCTACGCACACTCTCCCCCGGTCCTCCTCGAGGTGAAGGAAGAGAAGGGGTGTGGTCTAGCTCAGCGCCTCTACCTTCCCTTGCTCCGCGCTCTGCGGAGGGGGGTAGGTTCTGATACAGGCACCCCATTAAATTGGGACACCCATGAACCTAGGGGCCAACCGTAGAGTGACAGAGACGTTTATTAGCGTGATCCTGGTGATATTTTCATAATGTGTACTTGTATCAAACATCAAGTTGTACATCCTAAGTGTATATAATTTTTATGTGTCAAAGATATCTCAATAAAGCTGTTTAAAAAAAATAGCCTAGGGAAGGCTGGCTGTTTTGAGAGTAGGCAGGAACACAAATACTCCACCCCTAGAAGTGGGAAAAGCCAGAGAGAGCTTCCAGAGGTGGTCTAAGCTCTGAGCTCCCCTTGGGGCGAACGTGGCCTGAACAGAGTCCAAATGTCTCCAGGTGCCCATGTGGGGACCAGAGGGGACTGCAGGCAAGGACCGCACACTCTCCAGGCCTCAGCGAGGAAGGAGCCTGGGTGCGGGGAGGGAGTTGAGGCCAAGAATGTCAGCGGATCTCCTGCCAGGACTTGATGGCACCCAAGGACCTGCAGGATGTCACCCTCAGGGCCTGGAACAGGACACCCTCACTTACCACTTGGAGACATCGGGGTAGAAATGGAAGAGAGACGTCCCCCCTCCATAGAAGCGGGTAATGGAATCCTGGGATAGAATTTAAAACAAAACTATGAGTTAATAATTGACCTGAGAGCTTACGGAAGTGGACAGAGGGAAAGCATGGAGTGGGCGAGACAGGATGGAATGCACCTGGTAGGTCAGAGGTTTAGAATCAGAAATTATTGTCTCTACTTATAAAGTGCTTCTGCCACCCGGGTCCTGTGAGGGCAGCTGTCTGCTCACTCTACCTGGAGGAATCAGATGGCATCTTTGCTCCCCAAAAGTACATCTGTGGGGTTTGTGGGCTTTTCCTTTCCTCTTCTCCCATGGTTCCCTCCCTAGAGATGTCTCAGTCATTTTAAATGGACAAACCATGTGCTGGGACCCGTAGAGACAAAAATATTAGAAAATAAATAAACTGCAAGTACAGTGGGTCACACTGTGCCTCTAATGGGTACAAGTGCTCACAAATATTCAGCGCTCCACCATGCAGGAGGTTCCCTCGACCACCCTCTTAAACTCAGGCACGGCTCTGTGACTTGCTTTGGCTAATAAATAAGAGAGGAGTTGTGGACTGAAGTTTTAAGAGACAGCTGTGTTATCTGAAGACTATTCAAAAATATGTAATTTGTTGTGTTTTATTTTCTCGTTATTTCATTTTTATACCTGAAAAAAGAGATAAAGGCTATGGCCCAATCTGCTCTTAATGACCCTTAAAACCAAATCTCCCCATGAAGTCATGTAGGATCTGGTGCAAGTACAAACCCAAGCATGATTTCTTTCATAAACTCAGGAGTCCCATAATAACTAGCATGAAATTACTTTAAAATATGGCTCTGACCTTCCAGATTAGGTCCAGGCTCAAGAAATCAGAGGTTAACGGCATGTTGCTGTGGATTAAAATGAAGGAAATAAGCATGAACCCTAACTGGGCACAGAAAGTGTCCTATTTATAAGCTTTGCCCATGAAAACCCAAGTCAGCTAGACATCATTAAAATGCCGAATAATAATTACTACTATTATTACTAAGAGTAATAATGATGACTAATAGTAATAATAATGAGCTGCTGAAAGAGGTCAGGCCCTAGGCTAGGACCCTACCTGGAATCTCACTGTACCCCAAACAACCCCACTTCTGTTCCCACCTTGCAGATGAGAAAAGGGAGGCAGAGGGAGGCCCGTGTGCAGGAAAACTCAAACTCCAGCAGCCTGACTTCAAGCCCTATAGGCTCCACAGAGCACCATAGCACTAGGGCATCTCAATACGACACCCAGCACTTCCCCTGGAGCAGAGCCCTAGCAGAACCATCATGGAGTCCACTTCAATAATAGGAGTGTTTCCTCAGGGCCCTAATGATTATTTCAGTTCCTATTCTTGCTATTTGGATTAAGTTTTCTACAATTAATCTGGATCCTATGTGAATAAAAAGAGAAATATATTCTTGTTAGTTCTTCCAGGTGGTATTGGAAACAATCTTTCCGATTTCACAGACTGATTTGAGGAATTGCAACCGAACATTCATCAGGAAAGAACACGCCTGGTTGAGAGTATATTTCTTTACCCACTGCCAGAATCTGAGCCTTGTTCCCTCTACTTTCTCAGGTGGAAAGGAAGGTTAAATCTTGTTCTCCATGGCTCATAAGGAATCCAAGATTGCTCTTGCTTGCATGGATCCCTGGACCTCTCATCAAAGATGAAGGTGAAGTTTTTCAAAACTGCAAGAAAGTTCTATATTTCATGGACACCTATCAGTCATCACATTTTCTTTATCATTTCACCCCCAGTATAAATGTGTGTATATATTTATTTATTGACAAATGCATACACTTTGGCTTTTTCTTGTTTGGGATGATTTGAAATAAAGTCGGTGTTCATCTGAGTCACCCAGTATATTTCACCAGAGATGTTGTCCTTCTTGATCCCGTGGAGACACCTTTCCTGGAAGAGTTTATTTACGGAGAGTTAAACTTGGGAAGGATGAAGGAGGTAGCATGGCAGAGGGACTATTCAATAAACAAAGCTAGAAAAAGTGGGTTTTCCATATTAAAAAAAATGAAATTAGATCTCTATTTCATAGCACGCAAATAAGTTAACTCCAGATGGATTAAGTAAGGACTTAGTGGTCAAAAGCTGAACTTTAAACTTTTTATAAGAAAATAAAGATTCATATCTTTCTGACTTTGAGGAAGGAATTTCTTATTTTTTTTATTTTTATTTTTTGGCCACACTGCAAACATGCGGAATCTTAGTTCCCTCACCAAGGATTGAACCCACGCCCCCTGCGCTGGAAGCATGGAGTCTTAACCATTGGACCACCAGGTAAGTCCCCGAAGAATTTCTTTAAAAGACAAAAACAAAAAAAAACCCTCGTAACCATAAAGAAAAAAAATTTAATTGATAAATTTTATCATATTAAAATTCAAATTTTCATCTCTTGTTCATCTGTTTTGATCTTCTGCAAACAGTGACAGTTTTACTTCTTCCTTTCCAATTTGGATTCCTTTTCTTTCTTTATTTTGTCTGATTGCTGTGGCTAGGGCTTCCAATAGTATGTTTAATAAAAGTGGTGAGAGTGGGCATCCTTGTCTTGTTCCTGATCTTAGAGGAATGCTTTCAGCTTTTCACAGTTGAGTATGATGTTAGCTGTGTGTTTGTCGTATATGGCCTTTATTATGTTGAGGTATGTTCCCTCTATACTCATTTTGTTGAAAGTTTTTTGCAATGTCTTCTTTTTTTAATATAAATTTATTTATTTATTTTTGGCTGTGTTGGGTCTTTGTTGCTGCACGCGGGCTTTCTCTAGTTGCGGTGAGCGGGGGCTACTCTTCGTTGTGGTGCACGGGCTTCTCATTGCGGTGGCTTCTCTTGTTGTGGTGCACGGGCTTTAGGCGCGCGGGCTTCAGTAGTTGTGGCTCGCGGGCTCTAGAGCGCAGGCTCAGTAGTTGTGGCGCACGGGCTTAGTTGCTCTGTGGCATGTGCGATCTTCCCGGACCAGGACTCAAACCCGTGTCCCCTGCATTGGCAGGCGGATTCTTTTTTTTTTTTTTTTTTTTTGTGGTAAGCGGGCCTCCCACTGTTGTGGCCTCCCCTGTTGCGGAGCACAGGCTCCGGACGCGCAGGCTCAGCTCCCATGGCTCACGGGCCTAGCTGCTCCATGGCATATGGGATCTTCCCGGACCAGGGCACGAACCCATGTCCCCTCCATCTGCAGGCAGACTCCCAACCACTGTGCCACCAGGGAAGCCCGGCAGGCGGATTCTTAACCACTGCGCCACCAGAGAAACCCTGCAATGTCTTCTTGATTAATTTATCCTGTTAGTATATGATGTCCCTCTTTATCCTAGGGTTATTCTTTATTTAATATTCTTTATCCCTGGTAATGTTCTTTGTTCAAAGTGTACTTTGAATTAATATAGCCCCAGTTTTCTTTTGATTAGTATTAACATAGCATATCTTTTTCCATTGTTTTACCCTATTTCTTTTTATATTTAAACTGGGTTTCTTTTTTTTCTTTCTCTTTTTTTTTTTTTTGCGGTACGCGGGCCTCTCACTGTTGTGGCCTCTCCCGTTGCGGAGCACAGGCTCCGGACGCGCAGGCTCAGCGGCCATGGCTCACGGGCCCAGCTGCTCCGCGGCATGTGGGATCTTCCCGCACCGGGGCCCGAACCTGTGTCCCCTGCATCGGCAGGTGGACTCTCAACCACTGCACCACCAGGGAAGCCCTAAACTGGGTTTCTTATGGTATATAGTTGGTTTTGCTTTTTAAATCCAATCTGACAATCTCTCTAATTTATTGGGTTACTTAAACCATTTATATTTAATTGTTGATATGGTTGAGTTTAAATCTATCATCTTGCTATGTGTTTTCTATTTGTCCCGTTTATTCCTTGTTACTTTTTTTTCTCATTTCCTGGGTTTTTTGGATTTTTTATGATTCCATTCCATTCCACTATTGTTTATTATCTATACCTTTTGTGTGTGTGTGGTTGCTCTAAAGAATATACATTTTCTACTTGTCATAGTCTATCTTTAAATAATAATTTAGCACTTCACTTTAAGTGTAATAATCTTTCAGCAGTACATTCCCAATTCCTCTCTCCCATCCTTTTTGCTATTGTTGAAATGCATTTTACTTCTACATATGTTATAATTCCCATAGTACATTGTTACTGTTTTTGCTTTAGAGAGTCAATTATCCATTTAAGAGATTAAAAATAAGAAAAAATTTTTAAATATTTGCCCACATTTTTACCATTTCCAGTACTCTTCATTCCTTTGTGTAGATACAGACTTCTTTCTAGTCTCATATTCTTTCTGCCTGAATAATTTACTTTAACATTTCCTGTAGTGAAGGTCTATGGGTGATACATTCTCTTGGCATCTATTTGCCGAAAAAAAAAAAAAACCCACTATTTTTCTTTCATTTGTGTGAGAGATTTTCACTGAGTCTAAAGTTCTAGGTTGACTTTTTCTTCTTTCAGTTTTTTTTTTTTTTTGACCATGACACGTGTCTTGTGGGATCTTAGTTCCCCCACCAGGGATTGAACCCATGCCCCCTGCCGTGGAAGCGCGGTGTCCTAACAACTGGACTGCCAGGGAATCCCTTCTTTCAGTTTCTTAATGATGTCACTCTATCATCTTCTGGTTTGCACAGTGCCTGATGTGAAGTCTTCAGAATGTAATATCTTCCTAATGGATTATTTCATTATTTCATTCTGGCTGTCTTTAAGATTTTCCACCTTATCACTGATTTTCAGCAGTCTGATAATGATGTGCTAATTGTGTTTTTATTTGTATTTATCTTGACCAGGGTGCTTTGAGATTCCTGGATCTGGAATTTGTTGTTTTTCATGCACTTTGGGAAAATCTCAGCTTTTCTCTCTTCTATCTTCCTGTCTCTCATCCTTCTAGGACTCAGTAACACATATGTTAGACCATTTCATATCATCCCAAAGCTCTTGGATGCTGGTATGTTTTGTCCTCCCTTTTCACTCATGTTTCAGTGTGGATAAATTTCTATTGTCCTTTCCTCAAGTTAACTGATTCTCCCCTCTGCTAATAAGCCTGTTGAAGGAATTCTTCATGTCTGATATCATGGTCTTATTCGTCTGCTAGGGCAGGCCTTATCTCCAAATGCAGCCACATTGGGGGTTAGGGCTACAACATATGAATTTGGGGGGAAGGAGGGAAGGTCACAATTTAGTCCATAAAGAAATGGTGTTCATTTCCAGCATTTTTATTTAACTCTTTTTCAGAGTTTTCATCTATCTGGTCAAATTCCCCATTACGCATGTTGTCCACTTTTTCCACCATACACTCTTAATGTATTAATTATAGTTACTTTAAAGTTTCTGATAGTTTCAACATCTGTACCATCTCTGTGTCTGGCTCTGTTGACTATTTTATCTCATTTCATTTTGTTTTGGGGGGATGTCATTTGGATTCAATGTTAAATTTTGTGTGTACAAGAATAATAGAGACTGAGGTAAACAATATTTATACCCAGAAATGAGCATGCATGTTCTTCTATCAGCTCTACAGGCAGACCTCAATTTATTGCACTTCATTTTATCGCATTTTGCAGATACTGTGTTTTTTACAAATTGAAGGTTTCTGGCAATCCTGCATCGAGCAAGTCCACTGGTGTCATTTTCCAACACTTTGCTCACTTCACATCTCTGTGTCACATTTTGGCAATTCTCGCAATATTTCAATCTTTTTCTTATTATTATATTTGTTATGGTGATCTGTGATCAGTGATCTTTGATGTTACTACTACAACTTGTTGAAGGCTCAGATGATAAGAGAATAATTAGAATAATCTTACACATCTTATAACCTTATCAATGTTCTTTTAGTTATATTATAAATTTGATTATTAAGTTAATGTATAATCATAACAGACTCTTTTTTCTTTAAAAATACAACATAATTTTATGTTTTTTATAAATTAAATATAATAAAATTTATTTTAAATCACAAAAGGGTAATGAAGATGTCAAAATAGGCTTAATAGTATCTCAAAATTGATGAAAATAAAGAGTATACTAAATGTTTTTCCTTGCATCAGGAAATGAAAATACCAGGGCTAATGAAAAGAAAATCTATAAGGGAAAAAACCCAAGCCTATCTGGAACATAGTTTCTCTTTTTAGGTGTATTGTTAGGATAAGTTTAGTTGTAAGAAAAAAACCAAAAGTAGAAATGACAAACAAGGTAGATGTCTATTTCTCTTTCAGGTTCAACAAATTCAAAGGGAGACAGTCCAAGCTGCTTTGGTCCTCCTGGTGTCAGGGACCCAGGTTCTTTCCATCTTAGCTCTACTCTATGGGTGGCTTGTGGCTCCTATTTTTGAGACTCCTCATGGGCTCAATATGACTGCTGGAGCTCCAGTCATTATGTCTGCATTTCAGCCAGTAAGAAAGAGGAAGCGTGAAGAATGACACATCCCTTCCTTTTAAGGCCATTTAAATCAAGTGACAAGATATAAAGCACATCTCTGTTTTCCGTTTTTTGTTGGTTTTTTTTTTTGCAACTACATCAGCAAACAAACAAAAAAAAATGTCTATTGGTTTTGGAATAGTGTGTAAAGAGACGGTCTGGAAGAGATGAACTATCTTTTAGGGATGAACAATCTTGCCTAACTGAGCCTCTCTGGTCTACCAGAATGCCAGATTTTAAATCTCTTATTGGTTAGTTATTTTGGAAACATTCTCATTTTAGAAGCCTGTTTACTTCAGGATTCTTATTTAAAATGGCTACTTTACACTAGAAGTATCCCTAATAAAATGGCCAAAGTAAACTTTCACTGGAAAGTATACCTGCAAAACCATATCAAATCTGTTGGCTTGCCTTGTTTCAATTTCTTAAAATTACCCATGAGCTAAAAATTCCTGTTTGAGGGCTTCCCTGGTGGCGCAGTGGTTGGGAGTCCGCCTGCCGATGCAGGGGACACGGGTTCGTGCCCAGCTCCGGGAAGATCCCACATGCCGCGGAGCGGCTGGGCCCGTGAGCCATGGCCGCTGAGCCTGCGCGTCTGGAGCCTGTGCTCCGCAACGGGAGAGGCCACAACAGTGAGAGGCCCGCGTACCGCAAAAAAAAAAAAAAAAATTCCTGTTTAAAAACAAGATGTTTAATGTCGTCATGAGACTTTTTAAATTTCGTTTTTAGAATAAATAATATGGGTCTTCCCTGGTGGTCCAGTGGTCAAGAATCCGCCTTCCAATGCAGGGGACGCAGGTTCCACCCCTGGTCGGGGAACTAAGATCCCACATGTCGCGGGGCAACTAAGCCCGTGCACCACAACTACTGAGCTCGCGCACCTCAACGAGAGAGCCCGCGTGCCACAAAATACAGAGCCGACGTGCTCTGCAGCCCGTGCACCACAACTAGAGAGGAGCCTGTGCGCCACAATGACAGATTCCGCATGCCCCAAAGAAGATCCCGCGTGCTGCAACTAAGACCCGACGCAGCCAATAAATAAATTAATTAATAAATATTTTTAAAAGAATGAGGAAAAAAGGGTAAAACTAAACGTATACATTGAAGCATCCCCCCTTCATCCCATGTCCCATTTATTCAGTTACCACCTCCATAGAAATGCACATTTATTGCTTTCTTTTGTGCTTTTCCAGGGTGTTATCAAGTATGTGTGCTAATACAAGCAAATATAAATATATTCTTATTTTCTCCCTTCTGACATAAAAGGCAGCATACTATACATAGTTTTGCATATTGTTTGGTTATTTGTCTTCTAAACAATATATCTTGGAGATCTTTCCACATTCGTAGAAAGAGAACTTTTTTACAACTGCATTATATTCTCTTGTATGCATTTTACATATTTTATCCAATCACTTTCCTGTTGATGGACATTTGGGTTATTTCCAATCTTCAAAACTATTAAGATGTTTCTTAACACATTTTTTATAACATATCTGGAGAAATAATTTTGCAAAAAAAAAAAGAAAGAGAGAAAGAAATGACACTAACAATAACTCTAACCCCAAAGAAATCAGTAAGAGTTTTAGGTTCATAAATACCTTATCTTTCAACTCAGAATCTATAAGTTCTTACATTAAAAAAATTTCAATGTCTATAAAATATTATAACTTGTAGATATTTTATTCTCAATATTTTAGGTCAAGGACCCTTTTGAAACAAACACTAATGAAAGTTATGGGTCTTTTCTGCAGAAAAGAGCATGCTCAAAAAAACTTTTGCAAAATGTTCCAAGAGGTAATGGGTCACCTACTGTGATTGGTCATAGATCGAAGATTTTAAAATTCGTGAACCAAACTCATTCCAATAAATTAATATTTCTGATTTCTAGCATAGTGGAGGAATTGAAACACTTTGAGTAGTTGTCTGCATAAAAAGATTACTACATATTAGATGTTGCAAAGCGTACGAATGGGCTTTCTTGGGCTTGCATGGTGTTTTGATTTTTTCTAAAGCAACAGTCACTATTTGCAAACCAGGAGATATCACACAAGGGCCCATATTTCCAATGTTTCTTCAAAAATTAAAACTCTAGTGGCACTGGACACACACTAGTCCCGTAGTCTGCAAGAGCTTTCAGCTCACTTCCTCTCACGCCCACCAACCCACCCTCGGGTCCTTAAGGGCATTTGGGTTTGAGATTCCAGAATAAATCATGGGTTTGCATTTTTAAAACCCTAAGGTTCTGTCACTTTCTTCCTCGGATTTATCCTGAGTTATTTATGGATGAACTAAAGGACAAAAGAGAAAGCAGGAGGCTCATGAAAGCTGTTGCTCTTCTTCAAGCCCTCCTCACCGGCGATGAGATAAGGGAGGAAGAAGAGGCCGGGCTGGGGGCAGGAGAGGAGGGGCAGATTTAAGGAAGAGCTCCCAGGGTGACAGGCCGAATTGGGATCTTGGGTGAACGAGGGTCAGTAGGGGATTCTCCTGGTGTAATTGAAAGTGGAACACAAAGCTGATTCAGCTCGGGGAGGTTTGCTTTACAAGTTTATCATCTTAGTTGGCTGTTGTCTTGCTGTAGGAAGTGACAGCACAAGTGGGAATATTGGTCCCAGCTGTTGGAATTTCCACCCAGGACGGAGTTTCTATCCTCACCATCTGTTCATGGGGCCTCCCTGCCTATCTCCTTTTTCTTGTTTTGTTTTGTTTTGTTTTTACGGTACGCGGGCCTCTCACTGTTGTGGCCTCTCCCGTTGCGGAGCACAGGCTCCGGACGCGCAGGCTCAGCGGCCATGGCTCACGGGCCCAGCCGTTCCGCGGCATGTGGGATCCTCCCAGACCAGGGCACGAACCCGTGTCCCCTGCAGCGGCAGGCGGACTCTCAACCACTGAGCCACCAGGGAAGCCCTCCCTGTCTATCTTCTTGGTGCTTTGGTGCGATGAGGAGAAAAAAAAAAAAAACGATTGAGAAAAACAACTTTGTCTTCTGAGTTGCTGCTGAGGTATTTTACACTATGATAACCTTACTCACACCCAGAATCTTGACATTTAGATAAAGACTTGAATTGAGGATGCCGCCGTAAGTTCCCGCTTTGCTTTTCCTCGGGCACCTTTTAAAATAACGCCTTACAGTGAAGCCTGTGAAAAGGTAGTGACCTTCGCCCAAGCACCTTGTAAATAACAGGTGCTCGCTACCCTGCTCTCCATCTCCTGCTTGCCGCCACCTGGGACGGAGGACTGATTTTTCCCCAGGGTCACTGCGCCCCCTCGCTTCTGGGATCCGTAAGTAATAATCAGTCTATGACTCTACTTCCTTTGTGTGGGTGTATTGAAACTTCACCTTCAATCAAAACGACCCCCGTGGGTTTCGCTTCCCCAAAGCGGGAGCTGGGATGCTGAGAAAGCTGCCTGCCGACACCCTGTGGGTGACTGCGGCTGCCTCGTTCAGCAGGTCATAACCTGCATATTCTTAATCCATTACATCAGCTCGGCTTCTCCACACGTCTATTCCCCGCCTTGGCAGCCGGCTCGGCTTAGTATCAGAAATAACGTTTCTCCCAACCCTTTCTCCACCCCTAGCTTGTACTTAACATTTTTAGCTGATAACTTTCTCTACAATCATCTGAAGTAATTTACAAAGAACAATATATTATATATTACACATTGCGTATCATATATGTAACACTTATTGAGCATTTGTTATATGTGGGGCACTGTTCAAAATGCTTTTGTTAACTCGTCTGATTTTCACAACCACCCTGTGGTGTGGGTCCTGTTATTCCCATATATGCAGAACTGGAGAGAATGTGGTTTCAAAGTCAATTAAAAAGTAAAAGTTCCAAGCCAAATCAAACAAACACATAGATACAGAGAACAGAATAGCGGCTACCACAGGGGAAGGGATGGGGGGAGGGTAAAATGGGTAGAGGGGATCAGCTATATGGTGACAGAGGGAAACTAAATGTTTGGTGGTGAGCATGCTGTACGGTAGACAGAAGTAGAAATATAATGTTTTACAAATAAAACTTACGTTATAAATCATGTTACCTCAATTAAAAAAAGTTCCAAAACAACTTTGAGTTTAAAAAATAAACTTTAAATAGTTGTTAAACACACACTACTCTGACATGTTTAAATCTTTAAGATTCAAAATCCATTTCATCGCTTAATTTTTCAACTAAACGTGATTAAATTATGGCTATGAGGCTGCAAATGAATATAACTGAGTTATCAAGAAATGGATTGGGCGCTTCCCTGGTGGCGCAGTGGTTGAGAGTCCCCCTGCCAATGCAGGGGACACGGGTTCGTGCCTCGGTCCGGGAAGATCCTACATGCTATAGAGCGGCTGGGCCCGTGAGCCATGGCCACTGAGCCTGCGTATCCGGAGCCTGTGCTCCGCAACGGAAGAGGCCACAACAGTGAGAGGCCCGCATACCACAAAAAAAAGAAAGAAAGAAATGGATTGGTCTCTTGGAGATTTTTGCTACTTATCACAGGGAAGAAAGTAAGGGGTGATTTTCCCCAAGAGCAGACAAGATTTTGTATTCTACGGTGTGGGGCTCTCCCACCCGAAGGATGCAGTTTACAGATAATGTATTTGTTTGGTGTTTGTTTATTTGATTGCAGAGTAACAGGGAGGCGGACCCAAATAGGCCTTTTCTGGACAAAGACCTTGGCTAATTGAAAGAATCTGCCTAGATTGTGAGTCTGTGCAAAAAAAGGGGGTCAGGTAGGTCTGCTGAGACCAGAGGCCGGAGGGTGGGTTTGGACAACGACCACCCAGAAATAACCAAGAAGACAGAGGTGACAGAGGCCTCTCTCTATTTTTCCTGGCAAAATCCATGGGAAGGGAAGACAGCCATTTGCCTTTGGAGGATGGGGCGAGAGCGATATCGGATTTGTTTTGATCTTGGCAAGTGGAAGCTTGGAGCCCGATAGGAAGATTTACAAAAATAAGAAAATGTGGTATTTTTTATACTTTGAGGATTGAGAAGCAATTCCTTCCCCTTACAGCCAACATTTGTCTTTCTGCTCTTCAGCACAACTCCTCCTGTGAGTGGACTAGTTTTCTCTGGGTCCCTCTGTCTCGTTTTACTGCCTCGGTGCCCCCAGGTTGGCAGCAGCAGCTAGGTGCCCACGAGCTGATGCCTACAGACTTATATTGCCTTAGCTCCTAAGTCAGCATCTCCCAAAGCCAAGGACACTATCCTTTGGTGAGCAGTGGAATGATCGCCCCCAGTCTGGGAACCAGCTGTGTCTGGTTCCTAAAAGGCTCCTCGAGTCTTCATGCTGTCCTTCAAGAATCTGAGAATTACCATGTGACCCAACAATCCCACTCCTAGGCATACATCCGAGAGAACTGAAAACGTATGTTCACACAAAAGCCTGTACACGAATGTTCATAGCAGTATTATTCCTAACAGCTAAAAGTTGGAAACAGCTCAAATATCCATGAACTGGTGAATGAATAAACAAAATGTGAAATATCTATTTAATGGAATATTATCCAGTCATAAAAAGGAATAAAGTACTGCTACACCCTACAACATAGATGAACCTTGAAAAAAATTACACTGAGTGAAAGAAACCAGACACAGAAGGACATATTGTCTGATTCCATTCCTGTGAAATATTGAGAATAGTCAAATCCATGGGGAAAAGAAAGTAGATTTGAAGTTACCAGCAACTAAGAAGAGGGGAAATTGGGAGGAACTCCTAACAGGCCCTGGGTTTCTTTTTGGGGTGATGGAATTATTCTGGAATTCGATAGTGGTGATAGTTATACAATGTCATGAATAAAAACCACTGAATTATACTCTATAAAGTGGTGAATTTACTGTTATAGGAATATCTTACTTTAAAAAGTTAAGATTCTAAAGAAGGAGGAAGAGGAGAATGGGTTGGGGAATAATCCATTAGCCTTGAGCCATAGCCTCCCCTTCTTGATGGCCCAGTGTGACATGTTACCCTCCCATCCTGAGGGTTCACTGTCTGCTCCCCTCCAGAGGACAGCCGATGGCTGAAGACCCAGCTCCCAGGTATCATCTCTCCTGACCCCACAGCCCTGTCCTCAACTCCAGCTCTGCCCTGAGTGGTGGCTGCTGACCAAGCTCCCCAGCCCTGTAAGGGACCCTCTTATTTGAAGGCCCCAAACAAGCTCCCATCTGAGTCACCCTTGAGGTGTGGACACTGTACCGCAGGGATCCAACTGTTCTGCATCCAGGTCAGTTCCTTTGGCCTGAGAAAACAGGTCTCGGACTTTGTTCTCAGAAATAAATATACCATATTGTTATAGGTGGAAGTGTGTCACCCCAAAAAGATATGTTGAAGTCCTAACCCCCCCTAACTCAGAATGTCACCTTATTGGAAATAGGGTCTCTAAAAGGTCACCACGTGAAAATGAGGTCATTAGGATTAGGGTGGGTCCTAATCCAATACGACTGGTGTCCATATAAAAAGGAGAAATTTGGACACAGAGGGAAGACGAGGTGAAGACACAGGGAGAAGCCAGCCACGTAACTGCAGTGACGCACCTACACACGCAGAAGCACCAAGAATTGCCGGCAAACACCAGAAGCTAGAAGAAGCAAGGAAGGATCTTCCCCTGGTGCCAAGAGAGCATGGCCCTGCAGACACCTGGATCTCGGACTCCTGGCCTCCAGAAGATCAGAGGACCAATTCCTGCTGTCATTAAGCCACCTAGTTCTTGGTACTTTGTAAAGGCAGCCCTAGCAAAATAATACACATACAAAAGCACAGGGCTGTTTGGGTGTGGATGGCAGAGATTCACATGTTTTTAAAAGAAGAAACCATCAGTACTGCTCATAAAAAGGAACAAACTACTGACACACAGCAACTTGAATGGATCTCGAGGGAATTATACTGAGTGAACAAAGCTGACCTCTACAGGTTACAAACTGTATGATTCCATTTACATAACATTATTCAAATGACAATATTATAGAGATGGAGAAAAGATCAGTGGCTGCTAGGGCTTAGGAAGAAGGTGAGAGTGGAAGGTGGCTGTGACTAAAAGAGTAGTAGTGGGAGGGATGCTTTTGATAACTGTTCCCCGTCTTGACAGTGGTGGTCACAGACACCTACATATGTGACGTGTAGTGCCCAGAACTGAATACACACGCTCCATTGAGTGCATGGAAAACGGACTAAATCTGAGTAAGGTCTGGGGGTTGCATCAATGACATTCCCTGCCTGTGCTGTTGTACTGGAGTTATTCAGGATGTTACCACTGGGAGAACAGATGGAGACCCGAGCCCAGAGACGACCCATCCTGCCTAATTTCACTCCCAGAACTGGGGATTTCTGATTGTGCGTCCCGAGCTTTCTCACTGCACACCCGCTTCTCAATAAGGTCAGGCTTAACTGGAGATCCCAAGAAAGAAAAAAAGCCACCTGCAAAGCAGCAGCTAGCCGAATTGTCTAAGGCACAGAGGTGAATAACTGTCGGTCCTCCCTCCCACGCCCGCTTCAAATAGTTTAAATGTTCTTGGGGAAGAAAGATGCAGCAGGAGTAAGAAAAGTGGCGGTGCCGGGAGCCAGGCAAGGTTCAGGACAGGCGGGCTGGGCTTCGTTCTCGGTCTGGGCCTGGGCGCACCGGGCAGGTGACCGGGCCAGCCGCGCCGCGGCGATATCCCCGCTGTCACTCAGCGTCACCGGCCCGGACCAGCGGGACGCGCGGCAACTCGTTCGCCAGCTCCTGGTCCAGGACCTTCGAAGTCGGAGCAACAGGCAGAGACAAGCGAGGCGAGGTGACCGAGTGGAGCCGAAGCCAGGTGTGACGCCCACCAGTCGTGTTTACGGGAACTAGTCTGCTTCCCGAAAGCTTCTTCCATTCGTCGCGGGGACACACGACGGAATGGACTGCTGGGGTCACCAGGGGCGAGAAGGGCAAAGCCGGGGAAGACCCCGGGCCTCCTCAGGGCACAGTCCGGGTCCCCGTCCCGCGCTGCCGGTGGCGTTGCGGGGACCGGGCGGCGGCGCGGGGGTCATAGGGTCTTTTTCCAGGGGAGGGGTTGGGGATGCTGAGTCACGGGTCTGTCACCGCTTCTCACCTCTCCAGCCCTCGGGGGCTAAAGCAAAAGCGAAAGCGAATGCGGCTCGCGGGGCGGCCGGTCTCGGAGCTGCGCCCGCCGCCTGCTCCCGGGCAGTGGACATCTGAGCGCGCGAGCGGCGGGGCGTCGCGTCCGGGGCGAGCCCGGGAGGAGGCCGGCGGGGGCGCGGCCGAGGTCGGGCCATGTCGGGGCGGCTCCGGGGCTGCGGGGTCGGCGCCCTCCCCGCGCTGCTGCTGCTGCTGCTCGGACCGCCGGCGACGCCGGGTAGGGAGCGCGCGGGGAGCGGGAAGCCGGGCTGGGGTCGGCCCCCAGCACAAGGGTGTGCGCCCGTGCGCCGGGGACACGTGGAGGGACGCGGGGACTGTCGGCTCAGGGCCCCGCGCCCCGGCTCGCCTGGCCTCTCAAGGCAGGGAGCGAGTGGTCGGGCTTTTCATTCTACGTTTTCCCCAATTTCCGAGGCAAAGGGAAGAAGCCGGGGTTTGCAATGCGGGCTCGGAGTTGAGAGTTTTACAGCGATTTCGAGAAACGCATCAGCCCCGCGAGGAAAGCTGTGCGCGCGTTCATCCGCCGGCAGTCCCCCCGGGGGATGGGGCGGTCCGGGGAAAACGACTGGTCTCTACCCTCCGATCAAAGCAGGTTATATGGCGGGGGGGTGGGGGGTGGTGGTGGTAGGACGGGGTACGGACTGCGTGCGTCCCGGAGGAGTGAAAACGTGTCGGGCAGGTTGCACACCTGGGGGACCTGGCAACAGCTCCAAATTCTTCAGCACTAGGAAACCGAGAGAGTGCGCGGGGTAGGGGGCGCGCCCCGAAGTACGCGGTCCCAGGCAAACGGGGAAGAACGAAATTGAGGATGGCTGGGTGTGTTCGGGAAGAACTTTAGATCGCACAGATGTCATTTCCCGGTTAGACTCGAACGAGTGTCCTACAGGTTGTAGATTTTCGTCCCGAGAGCTAGACAAGAGGGAGGAGAAAGGAGAGATGGGTCTGGCTTTAGCCACGTTGGCGCGCCTTAATCTTGTTACAGTCACGGAGTTCTTTGAGGGTCTGATGAAAGCTACGAACTCTCTCCTCTGAAAAATACCTGAATGCACATACTTCCAAAACTTGCCTGCATGTCATCTGCATGTGTAAGCAGACGGCTCATCTTTGCCGGGTTCTGACTAAAGCTGAATTTCACTTTCACATTGTCCAGTCGAGTTGCCCCAGTGCTCTGGCTGTGCCCCACATCTCCCCAGGGGTCGTGTGGGACACTGGCTAGCCAACTGACTCCGTCACCAACATAACTCAGATTCCCAGAAGTTGGGGGAAATGCAAACATAGTCTCAGGAAAATTAAACTTTAGGAAAGCCTTCAGAGCTATGGGTTCACAGCAGGCCAGCCAGCCACAACTGTGGATGGACGCCTCTGATGGAGTAATGGGTAGACTGGCCCGACTGGAGGTAAGTTATTAGGAGTGTTGCCTTAAACACACACACACAGATCATGGGATTACTATCTCCTGGAGAGTCCATGGTTGTTCTTTGGGGTCCCAAACCCCAAAATTATATGCAAGTTTTGGAAGTATGAGCTCATCAACCAGCATCGCTCTCTGACCCCACAAAGGCATTGCTGCCATCTTTTGGCCCCCGGTGTTTCTTAGTTTTTCTTAAACAGTTCTCTCGGGGGGTACAACTGACAGATAATAAACAGTATACATTTAAAGGCACAATTTGACGAGTTTAGAGGTAAATGTATAGTCACAAAACCATCACCACGGTCAAGAGAGTAAACATGACCACCACTATCAAAAGCTTCCTTACATCTTGCGTTTATCCTGACCTCCCAGCCCTGTCCCCCAGGCAACAAAGATCTGCTTTCTGTCACTATTGATTTGTTGCATTTTCTAGAATTTTATATAAACAGAATCATGCAGTTTGTACTCTTTCTTGTTTGGCTCCTTTCACTCATAGTAATTATTCTGAGAATTCTCCAGCCTTGTAACTTGTATCAACAGCCCATTCTTCTTTATTACTAGCACTGTTCTACTGCATGGATATTGCAGGGTTTTTTAATCCATTCACTTGATAGTGGACATTTTTTGGGTTGTCTCCGGTTTTTGACTATCACATATCAAGCTGTTATGAACATTCACATATAGGTTTTTATGTGGACAGAGGTTTTTGTTTCTCTTGGGTAGAGAATACGGCTAGGAATGGAATGGTTGGATCAAGTGACATGTGTATGTTTAATTTTTAAAGAAATGGCCAAATTATTTTCCAAAGTAATTGTACTCATTTACACTCCCACCAGCGGTG
This sequence comes from Monodon monoceros, assembly GCF_005190385.1. NCBI lineage: Eukaryota > Metazoa > Chordata > Mammalia > Artiodactyla > Monodontidae > Monodon > Monodon monoceros. Next base: position 25,244,120 of record NW_021703778.1, read on the forward strand.
GGTGAGAGTTCCACTTCCTCCACATCCTTGTCAGCACTTGGTATGGCCAGTCTTTCTTTGTTGTTTAACTTCTAAAAATTTTAATTTTTTTACAGCTTTATTGAGATATATGTAATTGGTATATAATATTGTGTAAGTTTAAGGTGTACGACATGATGATTTGATATATGTGCATATTGTGAAATGATTACTACAATAAGATTAGTTAACACATTCATCATCTCACAGTTACCAAAAAAACCTGTGTGTGTGTGTGTGTGTGTGTGTGTGTGGCCAGTCTGTCTTTTTAATCGTTCCATTATAATAGATGTGTAGTGGTCTCTCATAGTTTTAATTTGCATTTTCCAAATAATGAATAATGTCGAGCGTCTCTTCTTGTGCTTATTTTCCATCAATATATCTTCTTTTGGTAAAGTGTCTAGTTAAATATTCTGCCCTTTAAAAAAAATGAGTTATTGAATTGAGTTTTGAGAGTTCTTTCTATATTCTGGATACAGGTCCTTTATCAGATATATGATTTGCAAATATTTTTTCAGAGTCTGTGGCTTGTCTTTTCATTTTCATAAACGTCTAACGAAGAGCAGAAATTTTTTTTATATAAATTTATTTATTTTATTTATTTAATTTTGGCTGCGTTGGGTCTTCATTGCTGTGCATGGGTTTTCTCTAGCTGTGGCTCACGGGCTCTACCCTTCCTTGCAGTGCTTGGGCTTCTCACTGCGGTGGCTTCTGGTTGCAGAGCACAGGCTCTGGGCACGTGGGCTTCAGTAGTTGTGGTACGTGGGCTCAGTAGCTGTGGCTCGTGGGCTCTAGAGCACAGGCTCAGTAGCTGTGGTGCACAGGCTTCGTTGCTTCGTGGCACGTGGGATCTTCCCAGACCAGGGATTGAATGTCCCATGTCCCCTGCATTGGCAGGCGGATTCTTAACCACTGCACCACCAGGCAAGCCCAGAAATTTTTAATTTGGATGAAGTTCAGCTTATTAATTTTTTCTTTTATATACTGTGCTTTCAGTGTCATATCTAAGAAACCTTTGCTTAAGTCAAGGTTACAAAGGTTTTCTTCTATGTTTACTTCTAGAAGTTTTATAGCTTAGGTTTTACATTGATGTCTGTGATTCATTTTGAATTAAGTTTTCATATAATGTGAAGTATGGCTTGAAGGTTTTGTATTGGCTTGGTTTTGGGTTTTATTGCATGTGGATATCCAGTCATTCTGGCACCATTTGTTGGAAAGCTATCTCTGCTGAATTACTCTTACACCTATTTTGAGCATCAGCTGTTTATACATGTGCTGGCTGCTGTAGACAAAACATCCGTACGTGAAAATCAATTATATTGCTAGACATTAGCACTGACCAATTGGAAACTGAAATTTTTTTAAAAAGCAATATCACTGGCAATAGCATCAAAAAGTATGAAATACGTAGGGATAAATCTGACAAAAATGAGAAAGACCTGTACACTGAAAACCACAAACCGCTGCTGAGAGAAATTAAAGGAGATCTAATAAATAAACGGAGGTATATCATGTTCATGCATTGGACAGATCAATGTTGTTAAGCTGTCAATCCTCCCCAAATCAAAATTCCAGCAGGCTTTCTTATAGAAATTGACAAACTGGTTCCAAAATCCACACGGAGATGCAAAAGACCTAGTATAGCCAAAACGACTTTGAAACACAACTGAGTTGGAGGATCAACACTTCTGATATTGAGAGTTAGAAGGTTACAGTAATCAGGACAGTGTGGTATTGGTGTAAAGATGGACAAAAAGCTAACGGAACAGAGGGTGCCTGATGTTTTTAAGTGAGCTTAGAAGTGGATACAGATGATTAGATTTGCTACTTGGCAGTATGATCCTGCTCAGGAATTATACAGGGCAGCTCATTCCTTACAACTAGCTGGGTAAATAATAGGCTCAGATCTGTTCCTGTTAGTTTTCAGCGCTAACAGACACAGCAGGTTGAAACCCATCATCTCGGCTAGGAGGTCGTTTGCTTCTTAAAGATCCTCGTAACCTGAAAGGCTGCAGATTATTTGCCCAAAGCAGCTGGAAAGGACAATGATTTGTTTGAAGATGAATATCTCTGCTCATCAGTTTGGATTTTGTTGTGCAGGGTGCTAGTGTAGTGCTTGGGGGTGGTTGTAAAACTTATGTCTTTAAACATTTTTTAAACCATTTTTCAGAATCTGGGAAGTTTTGCTGAAACCTTTTTTTTTTCCAAACCATTTTTATCTCATTATTGCTTTGTGCTGCTACTGATAGCAAAAAAAGTGATAAAAACTTAAATGTACAAAATATGGGATTTGTTGAAATCAGCCTAAATGTCCAACAGTGGAGGACTGCGTAAATAAAACAGGGTTGCTTTCAAATAGTATGCATCATATGATTCTGTTTTTACTAGAAGATCTAGTAGTTGTCATTGAGTAGAAAAATTATAGGTTATGTCTGTGTGTATGTGTCTGCGTGTGTGTATAGTTGTCCGCCTTTTCTTATTTTTCTGTCGTAATTTGAATTGCTTTTGTGATGAAAGGAAATAAATAAAACTACAAAAGAAATAATGCAAAAAAGATCTAGAATTTTGGAATTTTTTTCTAATTCATCTTTAATTAATTATAGCCAATCTTGTTTGCCAATGTTTTTGTGGCTTTATAAATGTTGCAAATTGCTCAAAATCACGTTCTATAAAGTGACTGCATATAACATTTGTGCATTATATACATACATTTATAATCCTTTACAACTTGTTTAAACAATTCCTTATTGTTAGAGCTATTTGTAGGCTTCTGTTACCTTCCAATGGTTGGATATTTAGGTTTCAAAATGTCTGATATTCTAAAAAGCACAGAGTAGGAATAACTGGATGAAAATTAGCTATAAAGAACAAAAAAGGCAAGGGGAAAGCCCTCAAAGTCTTTTTTAAATGGCAGAAATGTTTGAGGATATTCTTTGTCAATCAAATCATCACTTCAACTAACTTGTATTCGACTAAATCACTTCTGCCAAATTGATTTTACCAAATAGTATGTAACTAAGTAAATTCATGTATAAAATCCCCTAGTATATACTCTTGGAGTCATATCCATGTTACTCGTTACACATGATTGATGTTGTCTGAATGTTTCCACTTGGAAAGACTTACTTTTCTTCTGTGCGGAAGGGACCTAATTAAGGGCTCTGGTGGGGGGATATTATTGCAGCTGCATGGTGGAAGGGGTTACTCTTATCAAGAGTGTGCATAACAAACTGTAGCCAAGAGGGTCTGGAGGCAGGAAGCTAAGTTGGAGGCTTTTGCAATAGCTCCAGTAAGTGGTGATGAAACCCTGAAGCAAGGCAGTGTCAGTAAGGGAGAGGGGAGGGGGCAGATTTCCTTTTGAGTTCTACAAGTATAGAATGTATTTCACTCTTTCCCTTTTTTGTTTGCCCTTCAACCTATAGCCACTCAAGTCTTCCAAGCCTTCAAAAGTCATAATTTAAGGACTTGAACTGTGATGAATCCACCTACTACACAAAAGGTAGATTAAGAAGCTCAGTGAATGAGCCTGAGAGAGAAGAGAATTGATGAGTTAAGGGCATGACCTGGCTGTGGTTGGTACTTACACTGAGTGCCAATAGGAAAAAAATGTGTTGGCTTGGCTGGTGTTTCAGCCAGAAAAATAATGAGGAAAAATGGATTACTGTGAACACAGAGAGGCTTTTATGCTTTTGAAACATTACAGTCACAAAGAGCTTGAGGGCAGAAACCATATCCTATACGTCTTTGTATCCTACCGCAGTCAGCATTCTGTAGGCATTTAAATAATAGAATAAGAGAAAGAAAATACTCGAATGGATTCTGACTTTCCTTGAAGACTGGGAGGGGCCTGCTACCCTTGAACTCTGGATGCAAGACTAGGCCAAGGCTACTTACTCATACTAGACTGTGTAAACTGACTTGATAAAAAAGTCTGATTCACAGGTTCTGAGAAGTGAAAGAGGTGTGGCCCTACACAACTATTTTGGTGACTTCATTTAAATGATCGATAGGACTTGCTATGTATATTTTTTGCTACTTAAGAGCTTTGAAAATGCCAGAATCTTACATTTTCTCCCACTTCCATTACTTCATCCATTCCACTCTATAGATTCATAAGCTAGTAACTAACTTGAGAAAACACCCATCACATACTGGGCTTAGTTAGAGCTGTAAGAGTACCAGAGAAATATATTCCCCCCCTTCAGGAGCTTACAATATTGTAAACAAGGTGAGACTTGCTTACACTGATTATCTAAGGAACAATGTTATGAGAGAATATATAGAGAAATTATAATTGAAGTATCAAAAGATGTGGTTAAGGCCTCTGAAATGAAAGGTTATTGATGCAATCAAATGTGTTATCTCCAATGCACTTGTGAGAGAGTCTAGCTTTGTAAAGTTAGTTACTGGCCAGTATGTGGCTGATTGGGTTGGCTGCAGTATACTAATACCCTGTGGATTCATGTATCAATTATTCATGGATTTATCTATCTTTGAGGACTGTTCACAACAGAAAGTAGACTCCCTTTTTTAGCAAAATGATAGAGTAGGTATTCTGAAAAACTCTCCTGCTGAAAAAAATACCCAGAAATGATAAATAATACAGAGCAAACATCTATTAAAATCCATAGCCAATAAAATAGGTAATCAACTGTTTAAAGCAAAAATATTAATAACGTGTTGTGGTGCTTATAAAATATGTAGAAGCAAAATGTATTACAAAATAGCACAAAGGCTGGGCAGAAAGAAATGAAAGTATATTGTTTAAGGCTCTTATACTATATATGTGAAGTAGTATAATTTCACCTGAGAGTAAGCTGTGATAAGGTAAAGACACATACTATAAACCCGAAAGCAACCACTAAAATAATATAACCAAGAATCATGAAATTTCTATGGGACCATCTCCATAGAAAATCCTATGGAATCTACAAAAATGCTACTAGAATGTGTTTAGCAAAGTTGCAGGGTACACAATTAATTTACAAATATCAGTATACAAAATGCTAGGAACAAACAATTAGAAATTAAAATAAAAATAATGCCATTTGTGTTGAAATAAAAATATGAAATACTTAGGAATACATCTGACAAAATATGTACAAGATTAGTACTCTGAAAACTATAAAACATTTCTGATAAACTACTGAAGACGTAAACAAATCAAGAAAGATATTGTGTTTATAGATACTGAGAAGACTCAGTATTATTAAGATGTCAGTTCTTCACCAGCTTGATCTATAAATTTAATGCAATTCCAATCAAACTTTCAGCAGGCTTTTTTTTTCCAGTTAGAAATTGATATACTGAGAAATTGATATACTGACTCTATAACCCAGTAAAGGACCAAACTCACCTTTGAAAATAACTAACAAAGTTAGAGGATTTACACTACCTGACTTTAAGACTTATTATAAAGCTATAGTAATCAAGACAGCATGGTATTGGTGTCAAGATTAACAAATAGACAAATATATCAATGGAACAGAATATCAAGTCCATAAATAACCCCACATATACTTGGTCCTGTGTCAAGATCCTACACTAAATACCACTGGAGGTCCACATCTGTTGCTGCTGGATGAGAGGAAGGAAGTTTTTTAATGCACAAAACCTGTCAAAGATACAAGGGAGAGGTTGGCTGCCATGAAAGGAAAACGCAATATAACTGAAAACTCCAACCCTGAGAGCCAAGCACACAGGGCCAGCCTAAGAGTGAGGTTGGATTAAGACCACAGAGAACTTCCCCTGATGCCACCACATCCGGGCAAGCAAGCACCAAGTAAAAAACACAGCAGTCAACTGCTCAAGGTGGGGTGGGCAAGAGTGTGGAGAGACAACCCCTGTGGTTTAGATAAACGGAAAAGGACAAAAGATGAGGGTGGAGCGGGAGCACTGAGAAGAATCTTCTGCCACTCTAGCCCCCACCCTAAGCACAAGATAAGACTAGAGGAGGGGCTTCCCTGGTGTCGCAGTGGTTGAGAGTCCGCCTGCCGATGCAGGGGACGCGGGTTCGTGCCCCGGTCCGGGAGGATCCCCGCCCACCCCGGTCCGGGAGGATCCCGCATGCCGCGGAGCGGCTAGGCCCGTGGGCCATGGCCGCTGGGCCTGCGCGTCCGGAGCCTGTGCTCCGGAGCGGGAGAGGCCGCAGCGGTGAAAGGCCCGTGTACTGCAAAAAATAAAAAATAAAAAAGATAAGACTAGAGGAATTTGAAGCCAATGGTGTTCTGAAGGTAACCATAGCAACAACAAAATCCAAATCCAATTCAACAGCTGACTAGATTGACTCAATCCTCCCCACATCATCAGTTTAGCAGAAGTGTTCACATTTTCAGGCATAAATACTATTTATCTCAGTTCTACACACATAGTTCAGCGTTCAATCAAAAATTATGAGACATACAAAAAAGCAACAATAGCACAGTCCCACTATGAAGAGACAGAGCAGTAAACAAGACTCTGAGTTGACCCAGAAATTGGAACTATCAGACTGGAAGTTAAAGTAACTATCATTAATATGTTAAACGCTCAAGTGAAAAAGATGGACAGGATTCACGAGTAAATGGGGAATTTCAGCCGAGAGATGGAAATCATAAGAAAGTATCAGATGGAAATGTTAGAAAATTTTTAAAAAACAAAATGAAGCAAGCCTTTGACAGGCTTATCGGAGCACTTCACACAGCCAAGAGAAGAATCAGTAAACTTGCAGATAGGTCAGTACAAATTACTCTAACAGAAACATAAAGAGAAAAAATGAAAGAAAAAAAAAAAAACATAGAAGAGTATCCAAGAGCTGTGGTACAATAGAAAGTAGTCTAATATATGTGTAATCAGAATTCCAGAAACAGAAGAGAATGGAGCAGAAGAAATATTTGAAGAGATAATAGTTGAGAATTTCCACAAATTTATAAAAGATATTCAGTCACATATCCAGGAAACTCAGAGAACACCAAGAAGGATAAATGGCCCCCCGCCAAAAAAAAAAACAAACCAAAAACCTCATGCTAGACACATCATATTCAAACTGCTGAAAAGTAAAGAGAAAATCATGATAAAAAGAATAAAAATACATTATACACAAGGAACAAAGATAAGAATTACAGTAGACCTCATCAGAAACTATGCAAGCCATAAGAAAATGGAGTGACATCTTTACAGTGCCAAAACAATAAAACTGTCAAGCCAGAATTCTAATAATCAGGAAACGTATCTTTCAAAAAATGAAACCAAGGGCTTCCCTGGTGGCGCAGTGGTTGAGAGTCCACCTGTCAATGCAGGGGACACGGGTTCGTGCCCCAGTCCGGGAAGATCCCACATGCCGCGGAGCAGCTGGGCCCGTGAGCCATGGCCGCTGAGCCTGCGCGTCCGGAGCCTGTGCTCCGCAATGCGAGAGGCCACAACAGTGAGAGGCCCGCTACCGCAAAAAAAAATAAAATAAATAAATAAATAAATAAAATGTGTGGAGGGAGGACAAGAAAAGAGGGGAGGTCGGCACCATGAAAACCACAATTAGGGAAATAATTAAAATTTTCCTGACCAAAAGGTAATCTTGGTCTGAGTTGTCAAGGGCTCATAGAGTTTCCTTCAAGAGGAAATCTCAAAGAAAGGGCTCCAAGTGCCACTCATCGGGTGGTTTTTCTTTGGATACTTATTTTTTAACTTACTTATTCCAATACAACCTCAAACTTACCATGAAGTTGAAAAGATAGTACAAAGACCTTCGGAATATCCTTTACCCAGATTCGCCAGCTGTTTACATTTTCCCCCATTTGCTTTACCATTCCCCCGTCTCTCTAAATAAATCTACATTTATTATACACGTGCACGTTCTTCTGAAGCATTTAAAACTAAGTTGGCGACACTATGCTTCTTTATGCTTATATATTTCAGTATGTTTCCTAAGAACACATTCTCTTACATACCTTCCTAAAAAACAGCACTCTCACATAATCATAGTACAACTATCAAAATTAGGAAATTTAATCTTGACATAATATTATTATCTAATACTTAGTCAATATTCAAATTTTGTCAATTGTCCCATTAATGTCCTTTTTAGCTGTTTTCTTCCTAATTCTGGATCTAATCCAGGACCATGTATCACATTTAGTTGTCACATTTCTTTAGCCTCTTTCAGTCTGGAACATTCCTTCTGCCTTTTTTTTTTTCTTTTTTGGCTGCGTTGGGTCTTTGTTGCTGCGTGCGGGCTTTCTCTAGTTCCCGCGAGCAGGGGCTACTCTTCATTGCGGTGCACAGGCTTCTCATTGCAGTGGCTTCTCTTGTTGCAGAGCACGGGCTCTAGGCACGAGGGCCTCAGTAGTTGTGGCACTCGAGCTTAGCTGCTTCGCGGCATGTGGGATCTTCCCGTACCAGGGCTCGAACCCATGTCCCCTGCATTGGCAGGAGGATTCTTAACCACCATGCCACCAGGGAAGTCCCTCTTGATCTTTCTTGATCGTGAATACAGGCCAACTACTTTTCAGAATGTCCCTCAGTTTAGGTTCATCTGGTGTTTCCTCGTGGTTAGATTCCAGTTATGGATTTGGGGGAGAGAGACCACAGATGTGATGCTTGTGTCCTTGTCAATGAATCAGATCAGGAGGGATATGACAGCTATTTGTCCAAGTGTTGGTGATGTTACTTCTGATCACTTGGTTCAGGTGGTGTTTGTCCGCTTTCTCCAATATAGTTACCATTTTCCCCATTGTAACTAGTAACTAATTGTGGGAAGATTCTTTAGGACTCTATGTACAAGTCAGGATTGTGGTCCTAAGAATCTAAGAAGAGCAGAACCACCTTGTGCAGCTGTGGGAGCCGGTTACCATCTAGGTGAGCTGTTCCTTCTGTGTCTGGAGCCGGAGCCTCCAGGCCACAGTCTGAGTGGGAAGATGGTCATAAAGTGGGGGAAGCAAGAGCCACCTGGGAGCCGTGAGGCCAAGCTGGATCCCATGTTGGCCTTTCGTCTTCCCTCCGAGACTCCAGCTTCCACGAGGAGCGTGTCCAGCAGAAGCTGGCGCTCCTCATCATGGCAGTAGATACACACCTAAGGCCCAAATGTGGGAGAAGCTGCAGCAAAGAGTCACGGGGCTGAAGGAGCTGTTTGGCCACCCAAGGGAGCCTGCAGATAAGTGACAGTGCGTGAGCGGCAGCGGCCCCCGTCTCCCAAGTGCAAAGGAACATGGATGCTCCTTCCCTCCTTCCAGATTGAACATAAAATCTTTGTTGTGTCGCAGGCTAACTGGACACCGTGCAGGGAGGGGAATTTAGGGCGTGTGTGTCCAGCTCAGCTAAACTGACGCAGGGCAAATCTGCCACACTATGTAAATACTATGTCCCTCATTTTTGTATCCATTGTCCCTTTTTCTTATTCCATCATCCTGTCTATATTTATTAGTTAGCATTATACTGAAGGCTTTCTCTTCTCCCCTATTTAGTTATTAGTCCTTTATTTATTTATATTAGCACAGACTTGAGTTTTATTTTATTCCTTAATCTGTTATTATATTTGTTTTGACACTCAGATTGTCCCAGATTGGCCAGCAATAGCCAGTTCAACCTGGCCACTAAATCCTTTTGACATGTTGCCATCATTCTCTAAGCCCTTCCCTACTTTCTGGTACCAGATATTCCACGCTCACCTTGTGCTTTCGCTCTCCCGGCCCCGGGTCAGCCTTTTCTCCAAGAAGCTGAGGTTCCTTTTAGTGGAGACAAAGATCTTGGTACTAAATGTGTTTTCTGCTTGTATGTCATTGCTTCCAGGCACTGTCAGAGGACACAGGTAGCGTGTGCGCACACACTCACGTGTACACACAGAATCACGTATACACAGACGTGTACACACACACTATGATTACATCCTGACACCTCCAACCCCAATTCTATCCCAGCACCACAGGGTGCATTCCAGTCGTCCCCTCCCCATTTCCATAGTTGTAACTTCTTCCTCCAACAGTGAGGACCCTGGGTTGAGTATGTCTTACTCACTGATGACTGGTTCCAGTAGAGAATCAGGAAGAAAAGGAGGGATGACAGTGACTTCAGACCTTTGCCCTCAGGTTTAACAGCAGAGATGGGCTTGGGAGGAAAATCTACGGATGCTACAAGAAGTCACTACTTATTCACTCAGGATCTGGCCCAGTGTGCTTTGCCTTGTAAAACAGAGGTCCTCAACTGTGTGCACAGCACATTTCCTGATCAGTGTGTAAAATTCACTGTTGCTCAAGTGAATATACCAGCAATGACAACGTTTGGCAGAAGGGGTGTCGAGCTGGGAGGGGTACTACCTGCTACGAATCTAAGGTGAAGTCAAACCACCACAAAGACGACTGCATATTTACTGAAGGCTGTAAGAACTCTGAATTATTATATACACCATAAACTTAGGTACTTTTATACGCAATAAACTATCCCACCCACATAGCAGCCAGCCCTGAAGGATGACCAAGTGAGTTACACATTAGCATGGATACCCTTATGCTGTGGCAGTGGCTCTTTATAACTTGCTGACACGGTCGCCATTGTCTCAATGTTTTAAATCCTCTTGAGTGGGAGGGCGCAAATGTTTGATTTCAGAGAGTGCCACAGACACTCAAAGTTGAAAGCCACTGCCCTAAATGGAGGGGAGTATTTTAAGACTTAGAAGATGTAGAACAATTTGCTGACAAAAATCCCAAATCTGAAAACAACACAGAAAACAGAGAAGACTGAAAAAAGGTGGCCGAGGAAAGATCAATAGATTCAGAACATCATTTGAGGGGCTTCCCTGGTGGCGCAGTGGATAAGACTCCACGCTCCCAATGCAGGGGGCCTGGGTTCGATCCCTGGTCAGGGAACTAGATCCCACGTGTATGCCGCAACTAAGAGTTCGCATGCTTCAACTAAGGAGACCACATGCTGCAACTAAGAAGCTGGTGAGCCACGACTAAAGGAGCCCCGGAGCTGCAACTAAGGAGCCCTCCTGACGCACCTAAGACCTGGTGCAACCAAATAAATAAATAAATATATTTTTTTAAAAGAACATCATTTGAAATTAGAATCAGTGGATTAAGCTGAACTTGAGGACTACACAGCGAATAAAAACGTTTGGGAAGGGATTCAGGCGAAAGAGGTACAACCCAAAGACCAGATGGGAGAGAGAGGAAGATGAAGGAAGTAAACCTAAACAGCCAGATTTCTTCTCTTCACTATGAACTTTGTTCATACAAAATAGTAGGAAATTTTTTTTTAGAAAACTGGTACATTGAAATAACGATTATCTTATGATCTCATTGAAAAGAAAATGAAAATGTTTGAGTCCACTATAGAAGCCCCGCAAGCGAAAAGAGAACATTGTCACCATCAGGATGGAGTGATAAAGGACGGCAGGCTGTATGTTATAGTTTTAAAAATCTAATATTAGATGTCAATGCGGCTTTAAAAGAAGAGTCAGGGGTTGGATTAAGAACAAAAAGCAAACAATCCATTTTCCCTCTTGAGACTAGGGAGACCAAAGTGAAGCCTGGAGTGACTAACCCACCAAGCTCAGGTGGGCTCCGGCATGAGGATGCTGACACCTCAGTGACAGAGCCTGAAGCAGGAGGGGAGGGTCTGACAGCTGCCCCAGCAGTGGGCTGGCCTGTCTGCAGGCTGCTGGGCACTTGACTGTGGATTGTTCCAACCACACTCTGAATCTGGAGATGGCTCCTTCTTTTTTTTTTGCTTAAGATTTTTTTTTTTTAATGTGGACCATTTTTAAAGTCTTTATTGAATTTGTTACAACATTGCTTCTGTTTTATGTTTTGGTTTTTTGGCTGCGAGGCAAGTGGGATCTTAGCTCCCCGAACAGGGATGGAACCCACACCCCCTGCATTGGAAGGCGAAGTCTTAACCACTGGACCGCCAGGGAGGTCCCTGGAGATGGCTCCTTGTGATTTTGATATCTAAAGAGGCCCACCTGGCCAGCAAGATGTGGCATAAGGGGTCCAGGTGGTGGTGACGCTGAGAGTCAGGTGAATAAGTGTCCTGGTGATTCTGGCAGTCATTCTCTGACATCCAAACCTAGGCCAGCAGCTGGGGAGTGTGGAAACCCAGGGGATGCCCTCTGGAGGAGAAGATGGACAAGACCTGGGCAGAGGGGCAGGCCCTAGTCCAGAAAGCTAGGGTCCTGGACAGAGGCAGCCCGGTCCACAGGGAGCAGGTGAGAAGGATGGTGAAAGCTGCTATTTGGGGGGCCCGTGGCTAGTCAAAGCTGACCCCAGATCCTGCCCGACCAGAGGAAGGTTCGGATTTCTAGGAAGCAGGCACAGGTTCTGTTGGGGGAAATCAAACAAGATTGGCTTATTCGAAGGCTGTAGAAGGAACTCAGCACCACCAGGACACACGGGTGAAGACAGAGACATTTTCCAAGGCAGATGAAGATTCATGTTCTGGAATCCAGCGTCCTCAGCACGTCATGCAAAACTGTGGAAGATGGTCACATTTTCCAGACTCTGTCCCCCTCCGGGCGTAGCACAGGCTCTAATCTGGATAGGACACTGTCTCATCCCGATAGGTGACTGAGCTCACCTCATCCATTTGGGAGTTGGTCTGTTCCCAGTACCCTCAGGTACTGGGGGTACCAGCAGACTTTCAGACTAGCACTGTCTGATCCTAGCCTGTTCCCAAACTCAGATATGAGAACAAAGGACTTCACTAGGTGTCATGCTAACAGCACTAGACCAGCTATGGAGCTGACTGCTGATTGACTGAGCATCTGTCTACAGAGAGGTGCCTCGGAAATGAAATGAAGGTCCAGGATGGGGCAAACCCCAGGACGCTGGTTTTAGCCATCAAGTTTCATACAAAGAAAATCGTAGGGTCTAAATCTTGCTCAAATCTTTCAACTTCCAACTAATTAGAAGGGGGCAATTATTAAGAAAACTTTAATTGTTCTAGCTCTGGCTCTTACCTTCTTTTGGTAACATTCTTCTGATAAAACGTATCTTATTTTTCACTCCACATGCACTTGGTCACATCCACAGTCTGCTGGGAGTGACTTGTGTCTCGTCTCCCAAAAGCCTGTCCAGAATCCTCCCAAATGGCCTCACAAGTCTTCTCGGCTTCAATTTTACCCTAAGCTGCCCTAACTTGCCCAGAGAAAGGAGAAAATTCCTAATTCTAGGATCTCCTACCTTTTTCACATTCATTTAGCAGCAAAAGCACTGAATACCCACCCTTGGCATGGTTTAGCCCTCTCTTGCCCTGTGGTCAGCCAAGGTTTCTGACTTCCTGTGGCAGGGTATTTAAAAAACCCCTCCCCCACTTTTTTATTATGAAGTATTTCATATATTTAAAACAGTATATAATATATACACATGACTAATATTCTTCCAGTCCTCATCGGCGTAGCCTTTCATCTATGGCCAGTGGTTACTCCGCGGGGTCGTGGTTAATGCCAACAGCTATTCTGATTGTGGGGCTGAGGGAGGGCTTTCCTGAGGAAGCGATGTTGAACTACGCTAAGAAGGGTGGCAGGAGATGGCCAGCCAAGAGTGGGCGGGGGAGGTGCGTGGTGAGAGGCATGGGGGGACCAGAGGCCAGTGTGGCCAGAGGGAAGAGTAGCTGGAGAGGCAGACAGTGCCGGGTCCAGCAGAGCCTTGATTTTAGTTTTTATTCTAAGAGCAGTGGGCAACCGAGAAAGAGTGAAGTCATCAAACTTGAAGTCATCTGAAGATGATGCCGGCTGCCTTGTGGAAATGGATTAAAGGCTTGTAGGGATAGCAATCCAGAGGCTAAGAGATACTGAGGCTGGAGACTGATGGGAGTGGAGGGCAAGAGAGAGGGGTCTCTATTGATGACCCCTGGTATCTAGCTATGCTGAATGGCTGGTACTTGAGGCAAGATTCTGGACAGCTTCTAGACAGTGGGGGCCCTTCCTCAGCATCTTCCACATGCTTGGAATCTGAGGTATATCCCCAGGGGCCCCTACGATAATCCAGACCCCGACTATAAAGTTATTGACTACCACCCGTGTTCCCTCGGAGCAAGCTGAAATCTCTTCATCTCTCCCCTCTCATCTGCACTTCTGCAGGCATCACGTGCCCAACTCCCACATCTGTGAAACATGCAGACATCTGGGTCAAGAGTTACAACCTCAACTCCAGGGAGCGGTATGTTTGTAACTCTGGCTTCAAGCGTAAAGCTGGGACCTCCAGCCTGACCGAGTGCGTGTTTAACAAGACTGTGAACATCGCCCACTGGACCACTCCCAATCTCAAGTGCATCAGTAAGTGCACTGTCCCTCCGCCCCTTTTGCCAAGGCCACGCAGAGAGCAGACTGCACTGTGGGCAGCAGAATGAGGTGGCCTTGACATCTGGGTTGAGGACTGAGACTAAATAAACAAATGGGCTTCTAAACACACCTCCGGGAGGTGGAAATACATGGGCTTTGGGGTCACACAGTTCTGGGTTCAAGTCCTGGCTCTGCCACTTAACCATCTGTGAGACCTGGAGTGAGGGCCTTAATGTCTTGGATCTCTTGGTTCCTAATCTAGAAAATGGACCTGATGTCAACAGTGTGGCTTGTAGGAGGATTAAGAGAAATCTGGTAAATATTAACTATTATTACCTCAGTGCTTTAAGATGATAGAAGCAAGAATTTGGCTACAGACAAAGGTGTGTGCTCACAGCATGCTTGTTTCCCAGAGAGCATTCCCGATTCCTCCCTAGGAGACAGCCTGCAAGGAAATTACTCCCCGTTCTCCTCCCCAGAGAGCAGCGCGGAGACCCACAGAGCAGAGACCCCCTTGGCCCAGTTATCATGTCTGGGGTCCCGCCAGAGCTCAAGACTGGGTGTGAGGAAAGATCTCCAGAATCCCTTTTTTTTTAAGCATCCACAGCTGGATAACCACACCAGAAGTCAAACAATCTTGGAGTGGAAGCCAGTAGTGCTATTTTCAGGAATACTAAGCCCCATACTCTAGAAAAGGAAAGGTTAATCTGTGATCTTCCAAGAGAATGATGATTTAACACACATTTATTGCACACGTGGTGCATGTCCAGCCGTGATACTTTCTCACGTAGTATTTGTGAAAATTCACCACTCCTCTCTGGGCAAAGCAGACAAGCGGGGCTGTTCTACAGCAAACTCACAGCTGGGGGACTCCTTGAAAAGCCAGACTCCCTCTGGCTTTTTGAATCTGTAGTGCTGAGATCGCCCTGTACCCCTTCCCCTGCCGCTGCGTGGCCACCATGCAGGCATCAGAGGCCGGGCAAGGAGGGAGCCTTCTGCTTGTTGCAGAGGAATAGCTGGGCTGGGAACATGGTGCCCACGGCATCCTGGGGCCATTGGAGGGATGAGCTGGGTGAGGACGGGTCTGAGCAGTAACTTCTGGGAGAACACAGGTGTCTTCCTCGGTCTAGTCCGGGGACCCACTGGAACCATAGTCCAGGGGCAAAAATAAGGGCTTTCCACTGTAGGGAGAGTGACTGTTTCTTCAAAGTTCCAATTCCTCTGGGTGAATGAATCGAGGATGGCGAACTGAACAGGGCGGGTTGCAGGCGGGAGAGGAAAGAAGGGAGCGAGGCCTGGAATCGTAGACTTTTAGAACCCGAAGACTGGAGGAACCTTTAGGTCTCATCCCCAAAGCCCCCACCTTTTACCACTAAAAGCTGCCTCCATTATTTTCCCCAACCTCTTGTGCCTTAAACAATCCATCGAGTAATCATTTATTTTCCCACGCAAAAGCCAGCGTTATAAAGCTGAGTTGACATCGCTGCTATCATCCCAGCCAAAAATAAAACACACGTGATACTTAACTTATGCAGTCTTTCTGAAAGGCTAGAAAAAAATAGTGTGCAGTCTGTCTGCAATGGGAACTGCAGACTGATGCTTGTTTATCTCTTGTGCTTCTGGCCTAGTCTAGGGAGCCAGACGTGTCCACTTTAAATTTATATATTTATTTTTTATTTACATCCAGTTCTGAAGCCACACCAGGTTCCACCCTCAGGATCATAAACGCCATGTGGTTATCCTCTCTCTAGGAGACCCCTCCCTGACTCACCAAAGGCCACCCTCCACAGCAGCACCGACAGGGGTGACCCCAGAGCCAGACAGCCCCAACCCTTCTGGAAAAGGTAGGAATGTCACAGACTCTCTCCGGACTCTCATCCCCTGATGCCATCTGGTCCACAGAGAACCCTCAGATTCGTGGACCACTGCCAGGGTTCCACTGCAAACACCTCTTATTCACGTCAAGAATGAGGATTGACATTAGTTTCATTTTCCCTTGTAAACCAAAGTAGCTTGATAGCCAGGCTTCACAGGTACATAATTAATAACGGTTTAAAATCCACTCTTAATAGGCCAGATCACACTTTGTGGGAGAAACGTAGCCTCAAGAACGGGGGAGGGTCTGAGGTTCTGAATGCCTTGCACGTCAGCCTTGCCAGGTCTTATGGGCGCTGGCAGAAAACCTGACCCTCCTGGGTCAGAGATGGAGGACTTTCCTACCCGGCACCACAGGCAACAGGACTGTCAGCAGGTTTCATCAAGTCCCTCGTCCCCACATGCCTTAAGCAGGCCTAAACAGATGCCCGTACGGGCAGCCTATGTCACTGGAGGGGAAGCCTGAGCAGGAACCTGAGTGTTTCACTGCTGGCATGAACATGTCTGCCTTGTGTTCCAGGGGGAGGCACTGTCTCCCCCTTCCAAGGCCATCTAAGCATCCTTGAAAAGACGGTGCCAAGAAAGGGCCGTCAGTGCCCTGCTGGCAAGGTGTGCAGAACGGGGAGAGACCCACGCAGAGCCGTCTCCCAATAACCTGTGATTGCTTTAGTACAGACGCTTGCACGAAGCTGCCAGGGTTCTGCATTTCCACCGAGTCTTAGGTAAACTCTACCCCAATTTCCTCAGCACCGTCCTGATGTTAAGAAAATCCGAGCTCTTGGAGGCTGAACATCCTGGGACAACGTGCGCTGTAACCTCTAATGCCCTCTCTTGACTCCTGGTTTTCTGTCGCCCATTACCCACTGTGAGGCTTTTCCTGGTCCCCGTCTCCTCCCTTCCCTCCAGGCACAGCCATCCCACTGTGGTTGACCATGCTGCTCGGGCTGCCTCCCTGGAGAGCCGGTTCTTAACCGTGGATGCTCGTTGAAATCTCCTTGGAACTCTGCGTGGTCTGGGGAGCATCTGGGAATTAGGGTTCTAGAAGCTCTCCTGGGGACCCTTACTTAGGTGCCCAAGGCTGAGAACCACTGCTGAAGGGAGGATGGAGAGGCGGGAGCAAGGTTCCTCCCAGTTGCTTAGCCGATGACAAACGGAAGGAAGGGGCTGGAGTACCCAGAATCCCTTTGGTCCAAGTCACACCTGGTTCGGGTGGCCTCCCCGAGCCTTGCCTTCATGCCTCAAACACTTGGCAGACGCAGCTGCATAGTGAAACTTCAGACATGAGATTGATCTCCCAGGCGGGCACCATGGCCACGGGTGCCCACCCATGCTCTGCCCACGTGGCTGGGAGAGCGTGGGGAAGTGGCCGGACTGTATGGCCCGACAGCCCGGGATGCGGGGCTCACAGCCACCCTTGCACACCCTCTGCTCCAGGGCTGGGCTCCTAAGCACCGTACTGTCACAGTGGAAGACCCATTTTTCACAGAAAGAGAACAGCGGAGTTGTGCCACCACACTTTACACTTTGGGGCAGCCGTTGGCTAGTGAGGGATGGGAAGGTAAAGGACCTAAACATAAGGCAGGTGGCCCACCCTCCCCGAGATGGGGGCCAAGCCAGGACACATCCCTCAGGGCAAATCTCAGGTTCCCCTGATTTCAAATGTTTTGTGCAAACAGGTAAAAAGTAAACTAAAATCAGCATCCTAATGTCTTTTGGCCAGTACAGTTCCACTGTTTATCTGAGCTGGGTCTCCTAGTAAACACTTCTCTAGTGCCTGGTTCTACTAGAGCTTTCGGATGGTTAGTTTATGTGCCCCATGATAAATAACCATAAATCCTCTAGCGTCCTCAAAAGCCCCTTGGCCATTCCAGATGGATGAAGATGTTACCCACTCAAGGGGTTTTCCCCCAGAGCCGTGGAGGAGTTTGCTGGGGGCGGGCTGGCCAGGGCAGGCTCACGAGAGCCGGTGTTAGTATACTCTCTTCCAAAGCCAAGAAAAGACACTGTTCTCAATATTTTCATTGTCCATGTCTTGCACTTCCCTGCAGAGCCAGCTTTTACTTCCAGGTCAGACACCACAGTGGCCACAAGGCTGGCTACTGGACCAGGCTCCAGGCTGATGCCATCCAAAGCTCCTTCTGCGGGGACCACAGGGGTAGTCAATAATGAGCCCTCCCAAGTCCCAGCTCAGACAACAGCCAAGGCTCCGGAACACACCCCCTCGGCCTCGCAGGACCCGCCCGGTTAGTGCTGGCTTTGCGTGCTGGAGGAGAGAGGGCAGCTCACACAGGCTGCTTCTGAGTTGCAGATCCTGAGCGAGCCGATCGCATCACACCATCCAATCCAAAGTCAGGATGACTGAGCAACCCTCTGCCTCCTGCTCTCTGCCACAGCCTTGGTTCTCTGTGCTTCACCCTGGCTCAGCTCAGTGGGGAGAGAAAGCCTGTCTCCTACATGTGACAAGCCTTCCCGTATTAATTCACATGGCAGAGCCTTTGCCAAGAATCAGAATAAGATCTTCCTCCTCCCGACGTGGGAGGCCAGAGGAAGCTTTCCTTGATCTGGAATCACAATGTGTGGGATGGGGGAGCGCTCGGTAATCGGCATCTTCTCTAAGAGTGTATCTGATTCTTAAGCATGGCCCAGCATCAATCAAATCAATGACCCTGGTTCTGTGCTAAAGTGAGGCTGGTTTTGCTAGCCGTGACTCTCTCAAGGCTTTAAGATGGGAGCCAAATTGTCCAGGATTTGTCTTGCTTAGTGAGAAATTAGTGCCTTTAGGACCATGGCAATAACTGAGCTGCAATCTCTTCTCTGCAGGTGCATATCAGTACAATCCCAGAGCTGTGACTGGTAAGTATTTTCCTTTGTCCTGGTGGTGTTTATGCTCAGGGCATCTCAGTGCCAGGGTGCTGGGCGGACCTGGCTTATGCCTGCTGTCCCAGCATGGTCACCAACAGCTCCCTCTTTCACTCTCAAAAGTGCCTCTGTTTAGGTAAGTTACATGATCCCCCTGTTTATGGAATTCTAACTTGACTATTTATCTTAATGTTGGTAGTTTCTCACTGTCAGGCTACTGGCGTAGAAGCATTACGCTGCTATATTCATTTAGTGCACGAGGAGTAAAGGGTTTCTCTTTCAGACTGTATTATAACTCTCATCTCTCATAGCTGAAATACATTTGCTGCAGTTTATATGCTCAGCCTTTAACAGGAGCTACCCCTATATTGTGTCATTCATCTATTCAAACAATATAAATTGAGCTCCTATCCTGTGCCAGATAGGGTCCTAAGCTGCAACGAAATGCAGATTTCTCATTAAAAAGCAAATGGCACTTTACATGTCCTTCAGCTTACGGAAGGTTAACGGTTTAATTTGATCAATTAAGTATTTATTGATTACCCACCCTGAACCCAGCAGAGTGCTCAGTACTGGAAGAAACAGAAACCACTGCCCAGGAGTAAGGAATTGACATTCTCACTTCAAAACTACCTTCAGCAGATGCAGGCACACGGCACATCAGATACACTACCCCGCGGCTTAACTAGCTTGCACGGACTGCCAAGAAATGACGATTCCCTGGATGTTCACAGAGGACACATTTAAAATTGAAGTATAGTTGACTTACAATATTAGTTTCAGGTGTACAGCACAGTGATTCAGTAACTTTGCAGATTATACTCCACTTACGTTATTATAAGATAATGGTTATAATTCCCTGTGCTGTGCAGTATATCCTTATTGTTTATCTATTTTACGTATAATGTTTTGTATCTGTCAATCCCTTACCCCTAATTTGCCCCTCCCCCTTCCCTCTCTCTTTTGGTAACCACAAGTTTGTTTTCTCTGTGAGGCTGTTCCTGTTTTACAAATACATTCATTTGTATTATTTTTTTAGATTCCAAATATGTGATATCATACAGTATTTTCTCTTTCTCTGTCTGACTTATTTCACTAAGCATAATATTCTCTAGGCCCATCCACACTGCTGCAAATGGTAGAATTTCATTTTTTTTTTTATGGCTGAGCAATATTCCATTGTATATATATATATATATATATATATACCACCTCTTTATCCATTCATTTGTGGATGGACACTTGGGTTGCTTCCATGTCTTGGCTTGGAAAATAGTGCTGCTATGAACATTGGGCTGCACGTATATTTTCAAATTAGTATTTTCATTTTTTCCAGACATATAGGCAGGAGTGGGATTGCTGGGTCATATGGTAGTTCTGTTTTTAGTTTTTTGAGGAACCGCCAGACTGTTCTCCATAGTGGCTGCACCAATTTACGTTCCCACCAATAGTGTAGGAGGGCTCCCTTTTCCCTGCACCCTCTCCAGCACTTGCTATTTGTAGACTTGTTGATGATGGCCATTCTGACCGGCGTGAGGTGATACTTCATTGTGGGTACAGAGGACCCTTTCATCACCCACACTGAACAGTGGCCACTGGCCACCTCAGCCGCCTTCCCCAGTGTAGACCCAACATCACTGTAGGTTGAAGTCAAGGCGGGGGCTCCTGGCCCTTCTGGGCTCCTGTGCAATCATCCACCTTTTCTCCCCTCTTTCCTCTGTCTCGCCAAATCTCTTTTCCTTTTTCTCCAATCCATGTGCCCCCTAGGAAACACAAAAGGGTGGAGAACGTAGCAGTTGATATATTAATCCATTGTTTTGGTGATTCTGGTTTCTTTACTAAATTTGCCTGGAAATAACTGAGGAAGAGGCCAAGTTCAAATGGCTGAATTCAAATTGCTGTGTTATATCATTGGCTCAGGGGCGCTCCTCTCACTTGAGTTGGAGTCTACAGTTTTTATTCTCAATAAGAAGAAACACGAAGCAGCATTGTGAAAGTGGAACTATAGTTAACATCAGCTTGCCTTTTCCAATAAATCTCTCCATGAACAGTAAATGCATGCCAACCTGATTAGTCAACATGAAGGAATAGTTTAACGGAGTCACATAAAAAAATTCTGTCTTTTAGTCATAATGATGATTAATGTTAAGTCTAAAAACTCAAAACAACTTCCACTAATTTCCCATGTTTTCCATTACTTTTTTGGGAACAACTTTTCTATGCTTATTTTTATTTACTTAGGTGCAACTAGTTATGTTTCTGTAACTTTAGTGTCTCTTCTGATCACAGTATCATTGCAAAAATATCAGGAAAAAAAACTTTTTAAAAAAGAAAATAAGGTTATCTACAATCCTGAAGTATTACCTAATACTTTGGTATATAGTGTTCAAGACTTTTCTGTGCGTATGGATACACACATGGCTTACTGGAAATTTTTTTTTGTTTTTATGTCAACCAGCTTTTTTTACTTAAGACATTGTAGACATCTTTCCACATTAACAAATGTAGATTTCATAGTTTTAAAAAGCTGAATAATATTCCATTGTGTGGGTATGCCACATTTTATTTAATTTTCTACTGATAAGAGATTTAGATTAACATTTTAAAAATTATTTTAAACAATACTTTAGTGAATACTGTATATGTATTTCCTATTTCCTTAGAATAAATTTCTAGTAGTGGACTTAGAGAGTCAAAGGAAACGGTCTTCTCCAAAGCTTCTGTTACACGTGCTAACTGCCCTTGAGAAAAGCTTCACCCACTTCCTCTTCTACCCTGCAGAGAATCTGGGTATTTCCCCTCATATTTAGCTGTTTTTCAGGAAAGTTCTATTTTTAAGGCCACGTCATGGGTGATTCATCCTTGTATGCACGGCTGTGTGCTGTCCGTATAGGTGCAGGTCTGAAAAGCTCAACAATTCAGGAGATGAATGTGCCTCCTGGTCCACAGTGAGATTCCTGGGTCCCCAGACGTTCGGGGCTGTCATCTTACACACAGTGCACATAGGCGATTTTTTGCAGGGAGATTTCACAATAGTAAGGCAAACTGGCCAAATCTGCTTGGTGCTTACGATTGATACAAATGTTTTAAAGATAGTTCTGTTCAGCTTGCCCTCAGGCTCAGCCCTCTCACTTCCATGTGAAGATCCCACCCTCCCTAACAATCTCAAGCCATCGTGCCTGGGGTCCTCCACCCTCAAGTCCCCCTCCCAATGCTGGTCCTTTCAACTCCAACGAAACATGTGTTCCCCTTTTCCTAAGCTGTTACCTTATTCTCTTCTAATCTGTAACACCTGCCTCATGACACCCTTCTTAACACCACCGTAAAAAGTTGCAAATAAAAACACATAGTAAAGATGAAATTGGAAGAAAAATGGCACTGCCTTCTATTGTTTCTAAATCAGGATTCTGTGAAGGTGGAGAAAAGGGGGACATTGTGGCGGGGACAACTGAGGAGGGTCCCTGCCCTATTTACCCACCTTCGGGTTTAGCAGCAGCTTCCTCTCCTCCTGGGGTGCTGGTGCCCTCGCCCTGATGCTCACGCCCAGCTTCTGATTGCTGAGGCCCTTACTTTCTCCTCCGGCCTCACTCCTGTCCCTGCCCAGTCATCCATGCCACATTGATCGGGAAGGACGAGCATAAAGATAATGCGAATGGGGACGGTTTGAACTGGCAGTGTTGGTGGGAAAGGAGTGTCCTTTGTGCCCAGACGTAGAATAGGCTGAACAGCTGGACCTCAGGGAACTGTTAGTAACGGTGAGCTGGCTAGGAAGGCATCTGGATCTCGCTGCAGGAATGTAAACTGTAAAGAATTTTCAGTCTCAGAAACAAATCTGCTGCCAGGCCTTCGAGCTCAATGCCAACTCAATTCTGCTCTCTTTCCAGCGGCCATCTCCACGTCAGTCGCCGTGCTCTGTGGAGTGTGCGTGGTATGTCTTCTGGTACGTTACGTACGTTACATACGGTCAAGGTGAGTAGACAGAAGACTCGCACCGCACAAGATGCTTCCTCCCCCAAGAAAAGGGCTGCATCTGGATGACCCTGGGCCTGCTCTGTCCAAGGAAGACCCCCTTTCCTGGCTGTAGACACAGGCACTTCCATGCACCCTGCCTGTGTTTGCCAAAAGGAGTGTCGGGGCTGAGCGGTCACTGAGTCAGGCCTGTGCCCTTCACTTTCCAAAGCAGCCTGCAGGCCACTGGTCAGAACCAGGCAGCCAGAAGCCAACAGATGACACGGGGCCAATTCACCGAAAGCCGATTCAGAAGGAAAGAAGGTTCCAAATAACCAATCTGATGGATCTGCAATTCTGATGATATAGTCACGAATGTATTCTTCTTGAATGTACTCGTTAAATACAGATATGCTTCCCCATAAACAGGCTCATTCATGTTGGCCTTGGAATTTCTAATACTTGAAATTCTATATTTCAGCAGTAGTGGCAAGATTGTTTCTGCCACTTGCTGAAATTTCAGTTTTTATTATTTTTCTAATCTTTACGCATTTTTACTATTCCTTCGTAAAAGCCTCAAGTGGCATATTAGCCTTGATTTTGTACTTCCATCAGTTAGTAGCCAGTATTTTAGAATTCCATAGTGATATGGCTGTTCCAGACATATCAGGTGTGTTGAAACTAAACTTTTAGTCACTAGTTATCAAATATTTTTTTCTAAATATTATCTCAATACAAAGACTATATCACCCTTCGAGCCTAACTTTGACAAAATGAACATTCCATGAAATGCTACTGTAAAGCCAAAATGAAAAACAGCCATCAAAAAATTCACACAAATCTTCAAAAGTTGTTAATACCACCCCAAGCAAAAGAAATGCCACAAACCTCATAGTTCAGAAATCAAAATAAGGTTGATATTTTACCTAAAAATTCATCAAAAAATCCCAAGTGCTAAAATACTAGAAAAACAGAAAATGACTTTTAAAAGGATTTTAAGAATACCATTACAACTAAATAATTTCCACATAAAATGTTGTATTTGGAATTACATTCTTAGGAGATTATAATGAATATATATATTTTTTAATTTCCTTCCATTACTTATTTTAGTCTTTGGGTGCACCCCACAGCATGTAGGATCTTAGCTCCTTGACCAGGGATCAAACCCACGCCTCCTGCATTGGAAGGCAGAATCTTAACCACTGGGGAAGTCCCAATAATGAATATATTCATTGACTATATTAGAAAAGAATATATACACGATCTTTTTTAAGAATACCTTAAAATATATTTTTAAAAAGGATTTGTAAATTTGATATATATGGCCAATAAATATGCTCATAAAAGGAAAACATCAATATTCACTGACTATATTATGGAAAATCATAAATATATCTATAAGAAGAATTGGTAAACCTGGTAAGTGTGACTACTTGGGCATTTGGTGAGTTGATTCTTGCCATAAACTGATAATTTGCAAATAAGTTATTAGGTAGATTTGTCACTCAACAAGTTGGCTTTTAGAAAATTGTTTTTGGTAAATTGGCCTAGAGTCCTAATTTACAGTTTAGCCCTCACTCCAAGGAACTCAAAGTGCTTACTCTAAAATGTCCTAAAAGTTGCTCATCCTCAGGAGGTAGACTGTATAATCCACAGACCCACATACTCAGGGCCTAAAACACATGTCCAACGACAGACAGGGAACTGTAGAATTAAGATGCTCTGCATCCCCTACTCTTGGCTTCTCAAGGACTGATTAATATTTGGTTTTTTCTTTGTTTTTTTTTTAAATTAACTAATCTTTTTTTTTATTTTTATTTTTTTGCTGTACGCGGGCCTCTCACTGTTTTGGCCTCTCCCGTTGCGGAGCACAGGCTCCGGACGCGCAGGCTCTGCAGGCCATGGCTCACGG
Organism: Monodon monoceros; assembly: GCF_005190385.1. NCBI lineage: Eukaryota > Metazoa > Chordata > Mammalia > Artiodactyla > Monodontidae > Monodon > Monodon monoceros. The sequence goes on from NW_021703778.1 coordinate 25,268,983, forward strand.
GCCCAGCCGCTCCGCGGCATGTGGGATCTTCCCGGACCGGGGCACGAACCCGTGTCCCCTGCATCGGCAGGCAGACTCTCAACCACTGCACCACCAGGGAAGCCCTAACTAATCTATTTCTTTATATTTGTCTGCGTTGGGTCTTCATTACTGTGCACGGGCTTTCTCTAGTTGAGGTGAGCAGGGCTACTCTTCGTTGCAGAGCACAGGCTTCTCATTACGGTGGCTTCTCTTGTTGTGAAGCACAGGCTCTAGGCATGTGGGTTTCAGTAGTGGCGGTGCGCGGGCTTCAGTAGTTGTGACTCACGGGCTCCAGAGTGCAGGCTCAGTATTTGTGGCGCACGGCTTAGTTGCTCCGCGGCATGTGGGAGCTTCCTGGACCAGTGCTCGAACCCATGTCCCCTGCATTAGCAGGCAGATTCTTAACCACTGCGCCACCAGGGAAGTTCAACATTTGTTTATTTATTTAACACTTACTAAGTAAATATCAGGAGCTGTTTTAAAAGCTTTGTAACCATTACACCATTTTTATTAAGACTGTCACACCTGGCTTAGCCGGGCTCCTGGTGACTCACTCCTTCCACGGTGCCTGGCATTTGAACCACCACCTTTAGCAGAGGGAGGATTGGCAAGGTGCGGGAGGCCACTCCAAGAGCATTGGTAAACCTTGGTGGACAAAGGGCTTAAAATACCGAAATAAGATTTAAATACCACCTGTGAGTGGAGACAATCTAGGTGCTCTCCATCTGAACACCTAGAATGAACTATCTTTTGACCTAGTCTCTCCTCTTTTCAAAACCTGTGAATTACCTGCTTTACAGGCAAGCTTACCAGATACCCAGTGTTGAAATGGAAAGCATGGAGGTCGTGCCAATGACTGGGGGAACCGACGCCAGAGGGGAGGGCACAGAAAACGAATCACACGACCCAGAAGGCTCCAGGGGACGACGAGGGCAGCAAAAGCCACAGTGAAGGCCCAGCTCTGCTCCAGCCAAAGAGGACCTAGAGAAGCCTTGGGGCGGTGGCCTCGGGGAAAAGCCCACCAGGGTGAGAAAACATCCTGGTACCATTTTACCGACTGCCCAGCTCAGGCACCGCCCGTATGAGTGGGTTCTCTGGGTTCAGCACAGACACTCGCTCCCTGCCCTGGGGCATAGGGCCCAGTCCCCAAAGTCCCAGAGGTCGACACTTTCCCAGGAGAGAGTGAAGGTCTCAGGTCTTCCTGTCAGGGCTTTTATTTCATCATGACATTTATTCAGGACAGCTTATCCACTCGACTCTCTCTCCCATTCCTCACCTGGACCTGCAGTTTACAAAGAAAAGAAATACGCTCGAGGCTCCAAGTGAATTACGAGGCTCCTCCTGGCTTGGTAGATGTTTACGAGGATGACACCAGCATTTCAGCTCCTAAAACCTCTCAGCTAGGTGCTCTGCACACATTGAAAGGGAACGAAAGGGAACAGAGAGATTGTGCCCAGTGAATCCTCTTGATTTAAACGTTCAGAGAGAAAACTGAACTTGGTGACATTTTCTATAGATGTGCATTTATATTTATATCCTTGCCTTTATAGCTACATATTATAAGATTTGTATTTTGAAACTGTGTCTTGTATAAACAAAATAAAATGTCTATTTTCAATACAAAAAAAATGTACTGAAAGAATCATGAGAAATGTACCACAAATAAAAAAAGGAGATCAGGAATGCAGAGTCCCAAATGGTTGAGTTCAGCTTTTCTTTCTCAAAGGAGAAAAAAAAGTCTTGTCTGAATCTGAGTCAGATCACAGTTTTGGAGAATTTTTAATAGCATTTCCACGACAGAAGCAACGGGTGGCAGGTTGTGGCCCAGGCATGCCTGGTGCACACACTGTCTCTTTCTCTACAGTGTTCTTTTCTTTCATGCTTTGATGCTTATAACTTTTGTTTATAAAATCATGGGCCTGGTCCCACCTCCTCATTTTACAGATGGGAAAACTGAGGCCTAGAGAAGTGACTTGCCCAAGGCCATGCGGCTCAGTTAATGCCAGAGTCTGAACAGAGTCTGAACAGGGCAGGTGCAGGGGTAGGTCTATAAACCAGGTGTCAGCTGCCCCATCACACAGCACAAGCATACAGGAGGTGGGGCATAGGCACAGCAACAAATTCACAAGCTGCCGCGGCTCTCAAAGTACCATTTCTTGTAAACTTCTTCACGTCATGAATTTAGACGGCTTCGTCAAAAGTAGGGCTTCCCTGGTGGCGCAGTGGTTGAGAGTCCACCTGCCGATGCAGGGGACACGGATTCGTGCCCCGGTCCAGGAAGATCCCACATGCCGCGGAGCGGCTGGGCCCGTGAGCCATGGCCGCTGAGCCTGCGCGTCCGGAGCCTGTGCTCCGTAACGGGAGAGGCCACAACAGTGAGAGGCCCGCGTACCACAAAAAAAAAAAAAAAGTAAAGGAAGGGGGACTTCCCTGGTAGCGCAGTGGTTTAGAATCTGCCTCCCAATGCAGGGGACACGGGCTCGAGCCCTGGTCTGGGAAGATCCCACACGCCGCGGTGCAACTAAGCCTGACTATTGAGCCTGCGCTCTAGAGCTCGCAAGCCACAACTACTGAAGCCTGCGCGCCTAGAGCCCGTGCTCCACAACAAGAGAAGCCACTGCAATGAGAAGCCTGCGCACCGTAACGAAGAGTAGCCCCCGCTCGCCACAACTAGAGAAAGCCCGCGCACAGCAACGAAGACCCAACGCAGCCAAAAATAAATAAATTTATTTTTTAAAAAAAGTGAAGGAAGGAAGGGGAGGAATTTTAAATGGCTGCTTTGGGGATTTCACAGCCACACCGTTTTCACTATCTGCAAATATCTGTTTCAACAAGTAGGAAAACTCATTGCTAACACACGAGCTGGGCCATTCTATGCACTACTGGCCTTAAGTACTTGATGATCCTGAACCTGCCTGATTACCTACACTTTCTGCTTCTCTCTTCAGCTGCCTGCCCCTAAGTTTCTAGAGTTCACCATTCACTGGATCCAGTTTGTTCTTACAAGAATCTTTAAGTGTATGACCCTTGTTATTTTAAAACTAATTTGACAGGAAAAAAAAAAAGAGCAGATGTTCAGTGGAGCCAGGAATCTGAAAGGTTTCTATGGGATGGAAGAGGGCTGAGTCACAGGGATAGTTCAAGGATTTATGGTTCAAAATCACAATCATCTTTGGAAGAGTGAGTGACATGATGACCTCGGGGGGGCAGCGGGGTGCTGTTTTGAAGATGCAGAATCACCCAGTTCAGGTCCAGCACGGAAGTCTGCGATCTACCAGGCACCAACCAAGTTCAAGCTGGGTAAATTATACGACAAAAATTAGATCTAGACATAGAAGCAGGGCTGGGTGGAGCTGAGGTCTAAAAGGACCAAGAGGGGTTGGGTGGGGACAGATCAATCAGTCAATCAGGACCTTTTTTTCTTTCTTCCTTTTTTTTTTTTTTTAAGTCTAAAGGGGTAAAATGAATTCTCTTACCAGGTGGTGTAGTCCTTCTAGGGAAATGTTTAAGTCACCTGTACGATGCCAGAACATACCATGGCCTCAGAATTTATCCATCAAGCAGTGATGAACATCTTGAAAAGAACTGTGCTTTCATCTTTGAATTCTCAGAGACTGATGCAGTGCCCTGAAGGTCATTAACAGATGCTAGATCAATACACTAAAAGATTCCTAATCACAGTAAGGCCAAATTTTCTGAGACAGGGTAGCAGGTTCTCAGGCAAAGCTACAAAGGAAGTGATCTGGGGGGCACTCAGCCACTTGTCTTTTTGCACCCATCTCCCTAGCCTTCTTTGACAGCTCCAAGCACTGCTTCAAATTCTACATCTGGCCCCTATTTTTACACACAAATAGTGACTGACGCCCAAAGGGCTTGGCCTGGGAGGACACAAGGTGACCTGGAAGTGAGGAATAGACATGGAAACCATAACAACATATGCTGGAAGGGCAGATAAACGGTATGCGGGGGTCTCAGATGCACCTCTTATGTGGCATCAGGACCCCCTTCCTACTCCCTCCCACCTGCCCCCACCTGTAGGCTGCCTGCGAGAGTTCTCCAAAAACTACCACTTCCCCTCTCCTACCCAGAAGCCCCAATCCAGCCAACCTGGGAGGGTCCTGCAGAAAGACCTGTTGTGCGGTTACCTCCTCCAGTTACCTGTCACCGCATCACAGGCCACCCCAACAGCAGCTCTGCACCACCACTGTTACTGTCTCTGGGGGCTGACTGGGCTCAGCCAGGCAGTTCTGCTCTGTGTCATCAACTCGGCTGCATTCAGTTAGTGGCTGGGCTGAGCTGAAGGTCTAAGAAGGCCTCACTCACTGCCTGGGGCCCCAGTGCTCCCCTGTGTAAACTCTCCACGTGGCTAGCCTGGGCTTCCTCACAGCATGGTGGCCTCGGGACAGCCAGACCGCTTACAGGTGGCTGAAAGAAGAAACCACCAGGCACCTCAAAGGTAGGAGCTGGCACACTTGATGGGCACATCTGTTGCATTTTATTGGTCAAAGCAAGTCGCCAGGCCACCCAGCCCCAAGGGGAGGGGGATGACAAAAAAGGAGGAAAGGAATCAAGGGAAACCATCTTTGGAGATTACACCAGAGTACTTCCCAGGGGCACCAGAGAAGTGGCATTTATCTTTCGATCCTTGGCACTCCATAAATCCAGGAAATGTTGGACAAATGAGTGAAGAGAATGATCGGGGGTCAGTATCTGCCAGGCACTGAGAAGAGTCGATCTTTTTATTTTTACTTTTTAGTGGACAAGGTACATAGGACCCAAAGGGATTTGCAAGTTCTACAGCTGTTAGGTCTTTAGCCCAGATGATGTCACCAGCTGGCTACAAACCTACATAATTCACATTTTTCCCTCCTCTCTCATTTCCTGTGCTCCACCACATTTGCCATGAAGAAAACTGATTGCCCATCATCTTTTTTTTATCTTAACTTGATTTTCCTTGATCAATAAATAAGACTTTGACTTTCATCTTTTTAAACCCTCCTCTAGACATTAGGAAGTAGGAGAACAGGGACCAAAAAGGCACATTTAAGGGTTTCTCCGTGCTTCTAATTGCCCAATCCACTTTCTTCAATTCTGGCCTCAGAATTTTGAGAACGTAGCCGAAAATCTTGAGTTTGCTTGTTTTCCCATAAGACTCTTGAGTTTGCTTGTTTTCCCGTAAGACTGTGCTCCTTGAAGGCAAGAGCAGCCTGATTCAGATCAGAGCATCCCCAACACCTCACACTGTGGGAACCTATGAGGAATTCAACGTGTGACTGTTTTCACAGAATTTATAAATATATGGCGCTACACTTATGAGGGAATTGTGGTTCACACTGTTCTCCGCTAAGGGCCTGTCTAAAAATCCACCCATGCTACTTTTGTGGTCTTGAGCTATCTGGGATGTAACACTCCCTCTTCTCCAGTTTGGGGACCCGCCACTGTGTGGGGCACCCTCCCTCCCACAACACAGAAAGGCCAATATCCCCTCCACCAACTCCCACCAGGTGTGGGCCCCAGAGCCACATGAGGCCCATCAGATGCCCTCACCTGGTGAGAAGCGTTGACTATGGGATGAAGGAACACAACAGAACTGATGGAGCAGCGCCCAGCAAGGCTTCAGGGGCATCCAACGTTGTCAGGCTGCCTGTTTCCTAGCTCTCCAGACTGCTGTGGTTCCTACCTGTTTCCCAAGCCTAATCCTCCAACATCCTGTGATTCTATGAGCCCCCAACACTCTTCCAATACATCTTCTCTTTCCTTGTTACAGATTTAGTTTTCATTACTTGTCACTGAGAAGGTCCCACCAGTATGGAATTTGGTACTAGTAACAGGTATTGCAAATTACAGAGAAGTAGGGAAAGAAGGAATAGTTTTGAATGGTTATCTGCCTTAGAGAGGGCAGAAAACAGCGTAAGCTCGGCTAGCAGCCTGAGATGGGACTCCAGCGGCCCAGGGCAGGCAGTGAACTAGTTCCCCAGGAGTGGCCTGGAACGGCACGCCCGCTGAAGGCCCAGCTCCGGGAGGCTGCACCATAGCTGGCCTAAAATATTGTGGGTGGAAAAATCCAAGGCCATAGCCGGGTGGCTACTGTTCATGGCATTGAATAATTTAGATAAGAGAACACGAGTTCAAATCCCTAAAATCTCTATTCAAGTTTCAAGCCACAGTCTAAAACCTAGAGATTCTGTAACCACTGAATCGCATGCCTTCGAGATGCAAGGTCAAGAGGAAACCCAACTTAAGAGCTCAAGTCTTCACACTGTTGAATCATGTTAGCTGAATTTACAGCCACGGCAGGTTTAAGAGACCTGAGGGCTGGAAGACAGAGCACTGATTGGATGAGGACGAGGCCCCAGGATTGGAATTAAGAAATGGGGTGGGGGGTGGAGGGGAGATAAATTGGGAGATGGGGATTGACATATACACAATACCATATATAAAATAGATAACTAATAAGGACCTACTGTATAGCACAGGGAACTCTATTCAATACTCTGTAATGACCTATATGGGAAAAGAGCCTAAAAATGAGTGGATATATGTATAAAGATTTACTATGCTGTACACCTGAAACTAACACAACATTGTAGATCAACTATACCCCAATAAAAAAAAAAGATATAGGGGAAATTTGGAGGCTCACAAGCCTCCCAACTCTACCCCCAGGGCCCTCCCTCATCCTCAGCAGCCGCCCGTTTTACCTGGCAACGCTGCTCCTCGCTTGCTTCAAGGCAGCATCGCTACTTCCTTGGTTGAGGAGTCACCTTGCAAGAGGAAGCCTGTGGCCCTGTTCTACCCCCGGTGGGCACAGGAAGACAGCTTCACTGATTATGCCAGCCAGACCCTCAGGATCACATAGCAGCCTGTTCGACTAAATCACAGCCCTCACAAGGGCCATCCAGGGCCTTGCTCCAGGGTGCCTCCTCCACCTTTCCCCCCACCGCTTCCCTGTGTCCCCACAGGCCAAGCACGACGTCCACGGTCAACCCATCTGCCAGTCCTTGGCCATCCTCTCTACATCCAATCTACCTTTCAAGAGCCAGCTCGATATCTACCTGCTCCAGGGAGCCTTCATTAGCTACTCAAATGTGTGAAATCGTCCGCCTCTGAGCCCCTGTAACCTTTATTACGTGTCCTATAAATGCGGAGTTTGCTGAATAGTACCTCAAACAGTGGCAGGAGCACAGGACTCGGACCACCTGGGTGCCAAGCTCGCACTCTACCCTTCGCTGGCCCTGTCACCTTGCGAGAGTCACTTAAGCTATAAGGACCGACATTCCATCTTTAAAGTGGGGATAACAACACCTGCATTGTCCTTTTCACAAAGGTGAGGATCGATGCGGTGTTTGAAAGTGCTTTCTGAATTGCTTCTTTCTCTCTCTCTCTCTCTAGACACTAGAGATGCTAAGTGAAGACCTGGTTCTTACCCTGTAGGTGCTTACAGCCTGATCAAAAAAAAGGGGAGACATAGCAAAACAAAGCGAAGCAAAAACTTCATACCACACATTAGCAGATATAAACGCCACATGGGGCGTGAACACAGTAATATTACCACGTTAAGCTCAGGAGGGGAAGAAATCACTAAAAGGCCTGGACACTTGAGGAGTATTTTAGATGTAATGGGACTTGAGTTGAAGTATGGTTGTGATTTAAATAAACAGAAATAGGCAGGGAGGGTTCTAAATAGGGGGAACGATACAGGCAAAGACAGAGGAAAGCAAGTGACAAGTTCAGAAGAGGAGGAGGCAGTTGGAATGACAGACCACTTGTGGGGCTCACATAACAGACGAGGTGGAAGGCAGACTGTGGAGCTCCGTGCTTCTCTTACAACCCCTGGGGTGGCCTGTGACACGAGTTCGTTCTGGGAGGACTGCTTGATGACTATTATAAACAAACAGAAACGAAAGCAGCCTTAAAGAGTGATGGTCTTGCAGGGATTGAGTGCAATCAGCAGAATCTTAGGGTCTTGCAAGTCCCAGGTGCTACCCAAGGGCCCCCTTCTGATGGACACCATCACCATGAACTTGGATGGTTATCTGTCCAGAGCTGTTTCCTCATTTCTCTGGGCAGAGAACCAAAAGCACTAATTACAAAACAAGCGTGTAATCTTCAGAACCCCCTTTGAGATGAATGTGATCCAGAGGCGCCTGAGCTTCTCTAATTCCAAGTTGTCCAGGGCCGCCTGGGCTGCATGTGGCTGCGGTGTCTCTGGTCTGTTCCCAGAAGCCTTAGAGCCTTACCCTGGGGGCTTCCCAGGGGGAGAGCTTAAGAAAGAATTCTAGTTGCCACCCCGAGTCCTAATTACAGTAGCTACACTTTAACTGGCAGTAAAATTTGGTTTGAAGAATGCCATGGCTGAGAACATCAGAAAGCCTTTGATGCTTTGTTTTTGACAAATGTGGGCTTTTTGAAGAGCTCTAGTTCCGTTGACATGGTGGTGCTGGAAATACCGCAGGTTTGGAGATCACACTTGTTTTAACCCGAGCACTATTCTATGTGCTACTGATCAATCACTCTAAAGGCTGCTTCATCATCCGCCCCTCCAGGTTTGTCGGGAGAACTAAATAAAATAATGTGCAGTCCCGAGTATGTCTACCACGCTAAGAAATGCTGCAGTCGTTTCCTGGACGACATCGATGTGTACACTGGACAATCAGGCCCTGGCAGTTGCCTGCCCCTCTCCTTCCTTTTCAAACGAGTTCCCACTTTTGGGGTATTAATTCTCTTCCACACCATCATGTATATCAAAGGAAGCAGACCTCATTCCAGACTCCAGGAAAGCAAATCCTGATTATTTTAAGCTACCCTCCTGCTAGCAGCTGGGTTAGGAATGGGCAAGTGACCCTGTTCTGACCACTGAGACGTGAGGGGAAGCTCCTGGGGAAGGGTTCCTTGCTCCCAAGAGACACAAAGGACAGGCTTTCTTCTCACTGCTGCATCTGGACACACTGCCCGACAAGATACAGGCAGCTTGCCAAGGGGAAGCCAGCCTGGCGGCAAAGCTGACACTAGAGACGGCAGGGAGGCCAGAAACAGCCCGCCCTCCTCTGCGAAACCGTCACATTTCCTGTTCAACGCCCTTTAGAGCTTCTGTCTGGGGGACTCATGGCCCCAAGTGTCCTGATACAGAATTTGGTAACACAAAGTGGGGACGGTGTAAGTTACCCTGAGATGTGAAACGGGCTGAGCAGAGGGGGAGGACAGGACAGTGAGGTCCCTCCACCTCAGGCCAGGAAGTCAGTGGCCCTTCCTCATGCAGCTCCAAACCACTCATTAGAATGTTACCTTTTCTGTCACAGGCTCCAGATCAAGAAAACATAATACCAGAAAAATGATTACATAAAAAAAAATCCAGGACCATTGAATTGGACATTTAAAAAAGGAAAAAAACAATCCAGGATGTTGAGTCCTGTCAGCTACTTCTTGAGGCCCCGGGTAGGTTCTTTAAAGGATGACCTTGGGTGAAGGTAGAGCAGATAATAGGCTGTGCACTAACACCATCACCCCTGGCTCTGTACCTTCATTCCCCTAGGTCTGGACAGTGCTGGATGCTGAAGCTCACTCCTGCTTAAACCCCTTCCTCTCCTGAATTCAGCAGCAGCTCTATCTTTCGGAACTAGCTGTCACTTCCTTCACAGAATCCTCTTCCTTTTTCCTCCCAAGCCTCGTCGTCCTCTGCTCTTTTCTCTCTGGACCCTATGCTGGGGTGAGCTCAGAGACCCCTACACTGATCTACCTCACCCACCACTTACACATGACAGCTCTAAACCCTCTGCTCCCAGCCCAAGCAGGGCTGCTGATGTACACACCTGTTTTCCCAATAGCCTCCAGGACAAATCTACCTGGGTTTCTCATAAGCACCCAAACTCAACATGTCAAAACCAAACCCATCACTGTTTTTATACAAACCTACCATATCCTATGTTTTCTGTCCTAATGATGGGTACCCTCACCCATCCTGAAAACAAGCCAGAAGACCAGGGGTCCCATCGGGACTCCTATCACCGATTCGCCACTCCCACTGAAGCACTAAGTCCTACTGATTCTACCTTCTAATCCTGAGAGCAGAAGTTCTCAGAATTCAGTGTGTATCAGAATCACTGTAGGGCTGGTTAAATGCCAGCTGCTGGGCTGTCTCATGGGTTCTGATCCAGTAGATGTGGGTGAAAACAGAATGTGCATTTCTATCAAGTTCCCAAGGGATGCTGACGCTGCTCATCTGGGGCCACACTCTGAGGACCACTCACCTAGGTCCATCCCTTCCTCACCAGACCCATTTTGCCTGTCTTGGTCCAGCCCAGCGGTTGTCATTTCTTGCAGAGGTCACAACTCTGAGCCTCTTAATTGATCTGACCTTCTTAAAACATCCTCCAATCTACAACTGGAATGTTCTTCCTGAAAACAAAATCTGATGTCTTAAAATCTCTCACTGACTCATAATCTTTGAGGATACCACCCAAACTCCTTCGTGTCCCGGGCCCTTTGTTACCTGGCCCTCGCTAGCCGGCTCCTACTATATACATTCTCCAGCCACACACATCTCATTTCCCCAAGCCTTTCCTACAGTGGCATACCTTTAGTGAATGCAATTTCAGGTGCTAATGTTCTGTGACATTTTAAAATTTCTCTATGCCAGTATTTCAGGTTGGTCAACTACTATCACCTAGTTTTTGAAAAATCTAAAATCTGAAATATGTTTTGAGAATAATTATGCGAAAGGAAAAGCTAATGCATAGTCTACAATGCACTATGATATTTTAACACTTCTATTCCAAGAATAATTTTTATTTTATTTCAAATACCTTCTAAACAAATGGATTATGACATAACAGAATTTGTTTTTATATGAGTAACTCTGCATCAGAACCTCTATATACATGATAAAGTCAAAGACAGAGACAAATCAGAAATCCTAACTTTGAAACAAAAAAACTAGAACTTGCTATCAGTACACTGCACATTCTTAAACAACTGAAAAAAGAACTCCTCTAAGTTATCAAATAAGAGGGATTATTTAAAAATTAATGAACCAAAGAAAAATATTTGGAACTAGCTTATAATTATTTTTTCTCCCAATTTACCTGGTGTAAAAACAAAACAAACTTCTACAGAAAATTGTGCACAAAAATACATTAACAACTAAACGAAATCATGGAAGCCCCATATTTTAAAGACTATACCTTACAAAAGATCTAAAAGATCTTCATTTTCATGTAGTATTTAGTTTACATTTTTGAATAATGCTTTTACTCTTTCCATCTAATCACTTTTATTAAAGTGATAATGGGTATTTAACACTTATAGATAAGGGTATGGGATTAAGAGATGCAAACTACTATGTATAAAATAGACAAGCAACAAAGATATATTGTACAGCACAGGGAAATATAACCATTTTTTAAAACTTTAAATGGAGTATATCTATAAAAATATTAAATCACTATGTTGTACACCTGAAACTAATATTGTAAATCAACTACACTTCAATAAAAAATTTTTAATAAAAATAAATAGAATATAATTAACTTTATAAGTATATTTAACAAAATCGTAAGTTTTATATAGGAATTTCTATCTTAAACTGATTACTGATAAGAAACTAAAATAAATAACATTTCTATTTTTACTGTGTATTTAAAAATTGTTTTTCTATTTGAAACACACCAACCATTTGATTTTACTGATTTTTTAGAAATTCTTAACACTTAAAAAATAAAGTACCAGCATCAATTCCTAGATCCTATTATTTTTTAAATAAGTACCAAAATACTAGTGCTGACATTTTGCCCTGGTAGTGCTGTGACCACCAACACCTTCATGTTTTTCCTTCTTTCTAGAATATTCTTTTCTTCTTTAATAGCTAACGACTCACCCCGTTATTAAAAACAGCTCCAGCACCACCCGCTTTGGTGGTCCTCCGACCTCACCTCTGAGAGAGACACCCCTCCCGCCCCAGAGCAGCAGTGCGGTCCCCTCTCCGGACGCCCTCTGCCCCACACCCGAGCGGCCCGCCTCCAAACACCTGACACGCATCACACCTCTTACTGTCACCTCTCCGAGTCAGGACCACGGCTGACTGCAGACGCCCGCGACCAGGGCCCTGCCCCACATCAGGTGCTCTGAGAAGGTCTAGAGAATTCATGACTTCTCCCCAATAAATAAGTTGCTTCCTCTCTGGATGGTAAAAGCAGATTTCCAGAAAACGTGTTCATGGCCCCTCTTGCCACCCACCCACACAAATCCCTCTTCTGAACGACTCTGAGCACTGTGACCTCCAAATCCAAACCATTTCCTTTCACGTGCTGTTTTGCTCTGAGTTAACCAAAAGCACCAAATGAGGCGAGGCGAGGCGAGGCGAGGCCAGGCATGCCGGCGGAGCAGATGAAAGCACCCCGTCCCACCTCTGTCTTCAGGGCCATTCTGTGAATTCTCTGCTATATGCAGACGTGTCCATCACCCTTTCCAAGCACCCCAGCCCGATCCAACAGCACCCTTGCTTTACTCACCGGCCTGCTCGCTAAACTCCACTAGAGGCCTGACGCGGGAGAGGTTAGGGGCGGCCGCAACAATGAGGCTAGGAGTCTGCTCTCCACTCCGCTGACTGGGCTCAGACACTAGCTGGTGAACTCTCTGGGCAATGCCCTCACCTGCCATCTGCATCCCTGAAGTGCTGCATGGCAAAAATGTAAAAAACCAGATCCATGTACGGCTAAGCAACGTGGGTTTTTCCACTGGTCTCTATAAAGAACAGCTTTATTACGACATCCACCCAGCATCCCCAGGCAGTGAACTAGGTACCAGCTGCCCATCTCCACCTGCTCCTGTCTCCCCCACAACGTGGCTGGCCTACTTCGCCTCCCTCTCAGGTATTTCTGGTCTTCCGTTCTACCTGTGGGAACACAAGGTGTCTAGCTAGTGTCACTTTCTACTTGTCTTGTTGTATGTCACGTTGCCTCCCTGTTCAGGCTGTGAACCCCATGATGACAAAGGCGCACCCTGTGTCTTATACATGTGTGATTCCCCACAGCATGAAAAATCTCATTTTTGATGCATTAGTTGTCACCCTGGACAATAAGCCTCCTACTCTGCTTGGTGTGCACTGTGAACAGTTACAGAGCTTTGAAAAGAGTAAGAGGAGAAAAGGAGAAAGTCCAGAAACAGCAGGGCTGAAGGCAGGGGCCGTCACACAGTGGAACGCCAGTGCTACAATGCCTGTTTAATCGAAACCTTGTAATAAAAGTTTAAATACATAATTTTTCTTTTTTTTTCTTTTTTTTTTTTATCAAAAGACCATCCCCTGCATCCCTGGCCTGCTGGGGTGGAGGAGGGGCAGTGGGGTCTGGCTACCTCCAGGGGTGGAGACATGGCAAGTCCAGCTCCAGTCGGCTTCATCTTCCTCAGAAGATGCTCTGTGAGTGAGTCCGGATTCGGGGAGGGAGCCCCCCATGCCGCCGTCCACGGAGGCAGGAGTCTGCCCAGCATCCCGGCCGGAGGAGAGAGCTCCCTGCACCTCAGAAGACGAGGAAGAGCAGAGCCTCATGCCGGGGCAGCACGATGTTCTCCACGGTGCGGTCCATGGCGCGCACCTGCTCGGGGGAGGCAGTCAGGAAGGCCAGCGGCCCAATGCGCTGCTCCGCACATGAGTGGCACAGGTACCCACCCTTGTTTTCCTTCCTGTTGCTCTGCAGGGCAGGATGAGAAAAAGGGAGCAGGGGGAACAATTGAAGGGCAAGCGTTTCCCACCAAGAAGCGTGAACCAACCACCACCAGCACTGCCATCATGACTGATGCTTTCAGACCCGCCTGTGTGGCCCTGAGGCCGTACCTCTCCCAGCACAAGTGCCCAGGGTGGACTCTGCTCTATCAAATCCCCCAGAACGTATCAAGGCAAGGGATGAAGAGCCAAGAAAAACCTAACTGGGCCCCCAGGTAAATTGTCCTCACCTGAGTGTCCACACAAGCCCACCTCCCAGACTGTGGTCACCCAGCCTGGCCCCACTGTGTACAGCGTCTGTGACACTGAGGCCCACCAGACACCTCTGGGCCTTCCTCGTGGAAGGACTGGACGAGCTTCCCCTTCACCTCCCTCACCCACAACCCAGATGGGCACAAAGACGACTGAACTAAATCCTACGGAGAGCAGAGGTCGTGGCCAAGACACGTACATAGGTGATGGGCAGCTTCCGCATGGTGAGCACGGTGTCCATGGGGATGGCGTTGCTGCACTGCCCCACGCAGCAGCGGACCACGCCTGTCTTCAAAACATTACTTGTCAGCTCTGCTTGCAAGAAATACTCCTGGGAAGGAAAGAGTGAGGACAAGAGTCACAGCAATGCCTCTGCCACTTCCTACTTGGACACCCCAACAGCTGAGGGCTGTCAACACTCTGTAGACCTTGCACAAGTCCCGGAATGAGAAGAGCACTGACCCCTGCATCTTCCCTCCGTTTCTCTACCTTCCTCCTGCCTGTAACACCGTCTCCAAGAGAACACTCACAGCTGGACCCAGTCTAGCTAGATTCTTGCTAAAACGGCCAGTTTAAAAAGGAAAGGTTTAATGGACAAATGTGAAACTGTTGGCTATAATGATATTTCAGGACTATTTCTGGATTTTATCTTAGGCTGACCTGTGCCTGAATCATTAAGGATGACTTGTATATTCTCTTTACAGCCCAGATGAGCTTAAAAGACCTGCCCACATCAGTCCTGCCCACTACCATCTCGCAAGTCTTTGGCTGTCCTAGGGGGCAAACACTCAAACTCTCTAAACCCCAGTTTCTCCATCTGTAAAATGCACAGAAGCCAGCACCCACTTCACCCGGCTGTTGTGAGGAAGACACACAACACCGAGAGCTAAGTGCTCAGCGACTGTACACAATGGGCACCCAGATCAAACGCCAGACGGGAAATGCCATGAGAACAGGGACCAGGGTCTGGTCTGCTGCTGCCCCACAGGAGGCTAACAAGGTTCTGGCATACCAGTAAGACTGCAGATACTTGCTGACAAAATAATTATGATTTCATGTTTTTTTGGATTACAACTGGCTATTTATCCAATTTTTGCAAAATCCGTGTCCAAAGTTCTGATTTATATGGTTTTTCTCTCTTTCAGGATCTGGCTACCTGCTTTAGGAAAGAACAGAAAATAAATAAACACTAGTGTTCCCAATCTAACTGTGGGAAATCCTTTCTAAAATAAAATTAGAGATTTTCTTGGAGTCCCCTTTGCCCATCTGTCATCACATTCCCTCCCTAGGGGAAAGCAGCATCATGAATCTGGCATGAATCCTTTCCAATCCATTCTAAACTGGCTTTACACTTAACGTATATTTCTAAGAACATAAGGTGTCATCTTATAGGTATTTATTTACGTAAGTGTTATACTGTTGGTTTGCTTCTCATCTAGTACATTTCTTTTTGGGTTTTTTTGTGTTTGTTTTTGTTTTTGCGGTATGTGGGCCTCTCACTGTTGTGGCCTCTCCCGTTGCGGAGCACAGGCTCCAGACGCGCAGGCTCAGCGGCCATGGCTCACGGGCCCAGCCGCTCCGCGGCATGTGGGATCCTCCCGGACCAGGGCACGAACCCGTGTCCCCTGCATCGGCAGGCGGACTCTCAACCACTGCACCACCAGGGAAGTCCTAGTACATTTCTTTTAAGTGCTGTACAGGATTCAATCATCTCACTCTCCCACATTTTATTAAGACAGTCCCTTTGTGTGGAGACTGACGTTACCAAATTATTTCCAGCAACGCAGCAATGAACATCCTTGTACATGATTTCCTGCCCACACATGCAAGAGGTCCTCCAGGGCTTTCTACCTTTTCTGACCCCGATCCACGCCAAGAAATCCACTCAGCATTACAATTCTACATACACACACATGCATGTATGAAAGACTGAAATCAGTTTCACAAAATAGTATGTAACCTCACATGCTGTGGACTGATTCCTCCTTTAGACTTTACTCCACTTACCTTTTTTTTTTTTTTTTTTTTTGCGGTATGGGGGCCTCTCACTGTTGTGGCCTCTCCCGTTGTGGAGCACAAGCTCTGGACGCGCAGGCTCAGCGGCCATGGCTCACGGGCCCAGCTGCTCCGCGGCATGTGGGATCTTCCCGGACCGGGGCACGAACCCCTGTCCCCTGCATCGGCAGGCGGATTCTCAACCACTGTGCCACCAGGGAAGCCCCCTTTTTTTTTTTTTTTTTTAAAGATCATCATAACCCACTAACGAGGTTCCTAAATCGTTAATAAATTGCAATCTACAGTTGGAAAAACACTGCTGCAGAGCAGTGGTTTTCAAACATTTTGGTCTCGGGACTCCTTTACACTAATAAACATTAAAGGCTCCAAAGAGGTATTGCTTCCATGAGTTAGAGCTACTAATGTTTACCTGATTAGAAATTTAAACTTTTGTCTTTTGGTTGTGCTGGGTCTTAGTTGAGGCCCATGGGCTCCTTAGTTGACGCATGCGAACTCTTAGTTGCGGCATGCATGTAGGATCTAGCTCCCTGACCAGGGATCAAACCCAGGCCCCCTGCATTGGGAGCCTGGAGTCTTAACCACTGCACCACCAGGGAAGTCCCAAACGTTTTAAAATGTTTATTAATTCATTTAAAACATAACATAATAAACCTATCATATGTTAACCTGTATATTTTTATGAAAAACAACTGTATTAAAAAAAAAAAACCTTAACAAGGGACTTCCCCAGCATTCCAGTGGTTAACACTCCGCCTTTCAATGCAGGGGGCGCGGGTTCAATCCCTGGTTGGGGAACTAAGATCCCACATGCCGTGCAGTGTGGCCAAAAAAGAAAAAAAACAAAGGGTACCATGAAAACAAACCAGCTCAATAAAAGTAAATAAACAGACTGGACAGCTAATATGTCAATTAGGCGTTGTGTTCTACTGCCTGTAACACTTAAATAATGGCTCAAATAATTGCAGGGTTTTTATTAAAAAAAAAAAAAAAACTTTAACGAGAAGAGTAGCATTGCTATACATTTTTGCAAATCTCTTTCATGTCCGGCTTAAAAGAAGGCAACTGGGCTCCCATCTCTGCCTCTGGGTTCAATCTGTGGTGACGACATGCCATGTGGCCTCTGGAAAACTCCACTGTACACTTGTGAGAGCACTGAGGGAAAAGGGCAAGTAACTACCCAGTATTATGAGAAGAGTACGGAGTACACGTACAGTGTGTATCGTGAAAGGTTCCCAGAAGGTTCCTCTGACCACACTTTGAGAACCAGTGCCCACCCCCGACCATCCTGGCCAGAATCTGAAAGGACAGACTTCTTCATTCTCACCCATCAGACAATTTTAGGTTGCATTTCCCTGACCATCAAGGAAGTTGCATAAATATGAATTTTTTAACAGATTCCCTGGCCCCTGGGGCTTCCTTTGCCCATTTACCCACTAGGTTGCCTGTGTCTCAGGAATGTGCAGTTCTTTATGACTGTGTGGGCCCTCTTTTCCACAAGCACATAAGCTTAAGGAGGGCAGAGTTATGCTTGGCTCATGCCCACGACCTCAGCACTGTGCCCAGTACAGTGCTGAGTACAGCTGCGCTTAGTAAGCACATGCAGGACGGATGGGGGAAGTGTCCCCTCCACTCCGTGACGGGCCTTTTAACTTCATGCAAAGCAGCGGCCGGCACGGTGAAGGGCACAGGCCCTGCAGACTCACCTCAGTTCACAGCCCAGTCTACCCACTTTGGGGTAGTGCACCTTTGGGCAGGTGATTCTACTCAGTGCCTCAGTTTTCTTATCAGTAAAACTGGCAAAACGACAACTGCATCACGAAAGATGTTTTTTTTAAGGGTTAACTATATGTTAGCTGTTACTTTATCACACTGAAGCTTTACATCTCGATGCAATCAGATTTACCTGTTTTATGATTTACTATTATATGTCCTGCTTATTATTAATCTCCTCCTAAATGCCAGGCCTCCCTCGGCCCCTGCCCCTGGAGGTCAACGTCTCAAAGACAAGTAGCCATCACTGAGGACCCTGACGCTTCTCCCAATCGACTGTAATGCAGTTATCTCATCAGCTCATCACAACCCTTCTCTAACCATCTCCTCTGAGGTGCGGTGATCGCCGTTTTGCCAGTATTACAGACTAGGAAACAGAGGTACAGAGCAATGAGTAACTTGCCAAGGTCTCAGAGCGCCCACGTGGAGGACCCAGTCTGACCCAGATCTGTAGAATTGGCCCCGCAAAGCTTCTCAACAGGAGGGGATGCTGCTGTCCCTCATCCCACAAATGCGCACTGAGTGCTGACTCTGTGCAGGCCCTGTTCTAAGGAGAGACCCGTGAGCGCTGGGTTCAGAATCCAAGATGCTGAGGCTGAGAAGCGTCTTTGAGCAACCAGCATAACTCCACGTCATTTAATAATTCAATAATGTAATGATCCCCTCGCTTCCTCAAAACTTAAAGAAACAAAAGGTGTTTACCTAGATTTTCTAAGGGGGTCAGAGAAAAAGGAGTCTGCCTGCCCTACTTTTGGTTACAGGGGAGACCAGGATGGCTCATCACCTTACAGGTGATAAGGTAGCAGGAAACAAGGGCTCCCTTTTGTTCTAAATCCTCACCAGGCACGACATGCTTTCACCTTCTCCAGTGACTACCCTCCTCTCCCCCTCCAGAACCTCCAAGATCCCCCATGAGCTGAGGGTAGACTTAGCCCTTCTGAAACAGGATGCCCCCAAACTGGTTCATATTGCAGCTGCGATAAAGAAAAAGCAGAAGTCCTCACGCAAGGTCCTTCAGACTTAGAAACATCTAGTCATGCAAATGGGCAATATTTCCGGGGTTTCCTCAGAGCCCCCCACCCTGTGGGCCAACAGATGTTTCCCAGCCCAGCCTCAGTAAGGTGGAAGTATTTCTCTAGAGTCTGTGTTCTTTTTTCCATGGAGAAAATTCATTTTCCCCATAAAATACATGCAGTGACCAACTGATAAGATTCCAGTTAGTTTTAAAAAGCCTATTAGACTCTAATACATAACTTGTGGGACTCTAAGGTATAAAATCCATGTGATGAATTTAGCAATATCTAGAAAAATGACATATCCATTTACCCTTGACCCAGAAATTTAGACTATAGAAATGTATCCCCAAGAAGCACTGGCAAAAACAGAACATGACTTGTGCATAAGAGTATGCATTGTGGCATTAGTTTTAAAACCAAAAGATTGGAAAGAACCCAATACCCATCAGTGAGGAGCTACATAAATCATGATAAATGGACACAGTGAATACTACTCAGCTGTAAAAAGGAGAAAGAGCTTTAGAAACTGATAAAGAGCCAGCATCAAAAAATCTAGAAACAATAAATGCTGGAGAGGGTGTGGAGAAAAGGGAACCCTCCTGCACTGGTGGTGGGAATGTAAATTGATACAGCCACTATGGAGAACAGTATATAGCTTCTTTAAAAAACTAAAAACAGGGCTTCCCTGCTGGCGCAGTGGTTGAGAGTCCGCCTGCCAATGCAGGGGACACAGGTTCATGCCCTGGTCTGGGAGGGTCCCACGTGCCACGGAGCGGCTGGGCCCGTGGGCCATGGCCGCTGAGCCTGCGCGTCCGGAGCCTGTGCTCCGCAACGGGAGAGGCCACAGCAGTGAGAGGCCCACGTAGCGCAAAAAAAAAAAAAAAAAAAAAACAAAAAAACACAACTAAAAACAGAACTACCATATGACCCAGCAATTCTAGTACTGGGTATATAGCCCTGAGAAAACCATAATTCAAAAAGATAACATGTACCACAATGTTCATTGCAGCACTATTTACAATAGCCAGGACATGGAAACAACCTAAATGTCCATCGACAGACGAATGGATAAAGAAGATGCGGCATGTATATACAATGGAATATTACTCAGCCATAAAAAGGAACGAAAATGGGTTATTTGTAGTGAGGTGGATGGACCCAGAGTCTGTCATACAGAGTGAAGTAAGTCAGAAAGAGAAAAACAAATACTGTATGCTAACACATATATATGGAATCTAGAAAAATGGTACTGATTAACCTAGTGGTAGGGCAGGAATAAAGATGCAGACGTTGAGAACAGATTGAGGACCCAGGGGGGAAGGGGAAGCTGGGATGCAGTCAGCGAGTAGCACTGACATACATACACTACCAAATGTAAAATGGATGGCTGGTGCGAAGCTGCTGCACAGCTCATGGAGATCAGCTTGGTGCTTTGTGATGACCTAGAGGGGTGGGATAGGGAGGGTGGGAGGGAGACGCAAGAGGGAGGGGATATGGGGATATGTGTGTGCATATAGCTGATTCACTTTGTTATACAGCAGAAACTAACACAACATTGTGAAGCAATTATACTCCAGTAAAGATTTATTAAAAAGATGTATTAAAAAAAAAAGGAACTGATAAAGAGTGATTTCCATGTCTATTTCTCGGTGACAAAGTGAGGTACAGAATATTACAGAATGCTACTTTCTGTGAAAAAGGAGAACAGAAGAATATATATATACATATCTGCCAATATTTGCAAAAAGAAATACTGAAGGATAAATCAAACACTAATTTTTAAAAACTAGCTATCGGGACTTCCCTGGTTGGCACAGTGGTTAAGAATCCACCTGCCAATGCAGGGGACACGGCTTCGATCCCCAGTCTGGGAAGATTCCACATGCCGCAGGGCAACTAAGCCCGTGTGCCACAACTACTGAGCCTGTGCCCTAGGGCCCACATGCCACAACTACTGAGTCCGCGTGCTGCAACCACTGAAGCCTGCGCGCCTAGAGCCCTTGCTCCACAACAAGAGAAGCCACTGCAATGAGAAGCCTGCGCACCACAACGAATAGCAGCCCCCGCTCGCCGCAACTAGAGAAAGCCCGTGCACAGCAACGAAGACCCAACGCAGCCAAAAATTTAAAAATAAATAAAAAGTAGCTATCAACAATGGAGGGAGAGAAAGTCTGCAGGAGACAGGGAGGGAATGAGACTTCTCGGGGATACATGTGTTACAAAGTTTTCACTTTGAAAACGTAACTTTTATACATTCAAAAAAGATAATCAAACAGGAAAGCAATTCTTTCAGGAAGTGTAGACAAAGAAACATATCTGCCTGCAATTAAACTGGTGATCAAACCACACAAAGAGGAAAAGACTCATCTCAGGCACCTTCAGAACATGCTCTTCTGACTGCACATCCTCAGTGGAATGTGGGGAAACAGAGCTGGTAGGAAATCTTAAATTCCATACAGTATTCTGCCAACAGTAATACTGGTATTACATTAAAACTTTTATACACAGAATAGTGTAAATAAGTAAGTAATAAATACTGTTCGGAACCAAGATTTTCAGTGTAAGAGAAAATATTCAAGCATTTAAAAGAAGTAAAAATCCTTAAAGGTTAAATCTGATTGGGCTGGAAAACCACAAGTGATGAGGTTTATAAATGTAATTGGCCACCGGCTCCGACAGTGCGGACACAGAGCGGCCTCATGAAACGGGAGCAGAAGGACAGCAGGTGAAGAAAAGGTTTTCACTGTCTGTGGTGCACACTCGGCAAAAAACTCTGAGGAAAAGTGAGAAAGTGCTTGTGGTCACAGCTGGGGCGGCGGCTACTCCCGGGGGTGGGGGTGGGGTGGGGGTGCTGGCTGTGAGGCCACCAGGAAGGCAGTGGGGACAGCTGGCAGACCCACTCTCCTGACCTGGGTGGACGCCCACCTCACCCCTAGTTGCACCCGCCCGTGTGTTTTATACATTTGTGTCACATTTAACAACAAGAAGTTTAAATTAAGAATTGCGATTGGAATTATCAGTATGATAATAGTCAGAACTGTTGATTTTTCTTTTCAAAAATACGGATTTCCTAGCCCTGTCTACTAAAAAGGTAAACAGTCTGAGCATCACTAAGAGGGAGAGAATCTGAAATCACTGCCTCCTGATGGGATGCAACACAAAGCAAAGCCCCCTGCCCACCCCACCCCCCATGGAGGATTCTGGCCAGAACAGTTAGACCCAAATCCAGTCATGCCCCTGCAGTGACTTCCAGTGATGGGGAGCCCAGGGCGGGGGACAGCAGAACAAACCCAGAATGGGAGACATTCTGGGGGACAACCAACTCGGTTTCCACAAAAAGACAGGAGCGTCAGAAAGGACGCAGGGGGTCCTGGGCTGCTCTAAATTAAGAAGCTTAAAAGATCTTATAACCAAACATGCGTTTGGGTCCTAATTTGAACAAATCAACTGTAAAAGACATTTCTGAGATAATCATAAAAGTATGACTGCAGAATGGGTAGTAGAGCCCATAAGGAACCACCATAAATTTTATAAGATATAAAATGGGACCGTGGTTACGAGAGAAAGGTCCAGGGTGTTTTAGAGATGTGGACTCCAAACATACACATGGGTGATTTGTACACGGAAATTCGATATACCATTTTCTCAACTTTAAAACGTCTCAAAATTTTCCTTATGTAGCCCATGTTGTGAAGTATCACTGCTCTACAAGACCTCCATTCACACGGATGAGGGCTTCCCTGGTGGCACAGTGGTTGAGAGTCCGCCTGCCGATGCAAGGGACACGGCTTCGTGGCCCGGTCCGGGAAGATCCCACATGCCGCGGAGCATCTGGGCCTGTGAGGCATGGCCGCTGAGCCTGTGCGTCCAGAGCCTGTGCTCCACAGTGGGAGGGGCCGCGACAGTGGGAGGCCCACATACCGCAAAAAAAAAAAGTCACGGATGTGACAATCTGCTTTTGTTACAGATCTAACCACTACCATAACACAGGTTCTACAAGAAAACCATACTACAGGTTCTAAAAAAAATTACTTATGATCAAAGTTTATGCAAAAACTCACACAGTAGGTACAGATTATTTGTACATAAAAATTACTCTCCTACTTCACTCCCTAGGGTACTGGTTTTAGAGGTTAAAAAAAGCCATGCTTATCTCTACACTAGGAGTCAGCAAACTGCAACCAGGGGCCAAATCCAGACCAGCGTCTGCTGATGTCAATAAAGTTTTATTGGGACGTGGCCCACCGTTTGTTAACAGATGGCCCACAGCTCTCTTTGCTGTGGTAGCAGAGTTGAGAAGACGCAGCAGAAACTGCAGGCCTGCAAAGCCTCAGATATTTACCGTCTGGCCCTTGACAGAAAGAGATGGCAGCACTCTGCTCTAAGTCATCTCTGGAAACTCCACTGGGTAACCCAGGTGCCACCAAGGGTGCAGCCAAAGAAAAAGGCTTACAGTTCTAAGCGCTGACACATTAGCTGTTACACACAGCGAGGCCCAGGCGAAGCAAAGCTGCTGGGGAAGCATGCAGCTGACTTCAAATTCCAGAAACATTCTTATGGCCAAACAGGCCTGTCTTCGAGAGGCATGGAAGACAAGTGCCAGAGAGGGTTCAGAGAAAAGTGCAATAAAAATGCAAGGTCATCAGTCTCACACAGGAAGCTTTTGCGGCCACGACAGGTCATACAGCATATTCATCTGCAATTTCTCCCTTTTAAGCGCGGACACACTCTTCCTCAAGAATGTGAAGAGAAATGCTATTTGCTAACTTGTTTACCATCTATCTCTCGTCCTAGAACTCAGGCTCTGTGAGGGGAGGAATTTCTCCGGCACACTATCACACCCCAGGGCCTAGACACGCACTTGGAACACATCAGACACTCAACAGATATTCGATTATGAGCATCAGGGTTCTGTGTTACCACCACTTACCAACTCTGAGGCTGTGGACACCACTTACTAGAAAGGACCACTGCCCCCCATCTCCCCCAGCCCAGGCCCCAAGCTGTGAGCAGCAAAGCTGAGATTCCGCGGCTCCCAGTGTTCTCACCTCTGAGAGAACACGCACTACAGCACTTGGACTAAATCCTCCTACTGTACAAAACCTCACACGTTTGGGAGACGGCTAAGGAAAAAAGAGTATTTACAGGGACTTCCCTGGCGATCTGGTGGTTAAGACTTCCAATGCAGGGTTCAATCCCTGGTCAGGGAACTAAGATCCTGCAAGCCATGCAGCACAGCCAAAAGGAAAAAAAAAAAAGAATATTTACAGTCTCTTCTACGTGTAAGTTTTATGTTTCAGGCTTAAGAATCTTTGCTTCAGGGAAAGACAGACGAAGTAGTAACCATTAGCTCAAATTTCTGTTCTAGTTTCAACCCAACAGGGTTGAAAAAACTGAACAGCTTATCCTCTAGACCTTGAAAGGCAGAAAAGATGTGGAAATGAGGGGGTGGGGGAGGGGGCTGGTCTGTGAGGGGTAAAGAGGGAGGGCTGACACTTTCCTGCTTCTCACCAGTGACAAGGACAGGTGCCTGAACACACGCTCTCCCTGGCAGGACACATGCTGTCCAAGTCTGGAGTCCACCAGTCCAAAAGGGACCAGGGAGCAGGAGGAGGGCGTGCAGACCCAGAGGACATTCCTGCTGTTCTTCCCGAAGAGTGCTGAGCGCTAACCGAGCAGGGAGAACTCACCAAAGACGTGAGCGCAGTTAGTGTTTTAAAAAGAACTTTTAAAACTGACTCAGGAAAGAACGTTGAAAGGAACCCAGGTTTTTGTTTCTGTGGTTAGGAAGGACCCTCCCCCACTGGCAATCGGCCTCCAAGCACCCAAGAAAGAGAAGCCTCTCTCTTCTGATGCAGACCCCCAACCAAAAGCCTCGAAGGCCCCGGGTTGGCTGATCCCTTATTCAAACTGGTAAAATCCGGACGTTGTTAAATTAACTCATGCTGTCCTCTTACCCCAGCCAAAGTCAAGATGTTCTCCAGTGACCTGGTCATGATGAGACGCTTCCTGGCGCGAGTTACTGCTACATACAGTAAATTCCACTCGTCCTCAGAAAACGACTCTGAAGAAAGCAAAGGGGAAAAAAATATCAACACAGAAGCCTGCTTACAGAAATTTATATTCTTATCTAAACGTTTACTATTCAGGTCTTTCCTGGTGGCGCAGTGGTTAAGAATCTGCCTGCCAATGCAGGGGACACAGGTCCGATCCCTGGTCCGGGAAGATCCCACATGCCGTGGAGCAACTAAGCCCATGTGCCACACCTACTGAACCTGAGCTCAAGAGCCTGCAAGCCATAACTATTGAAGCCCATGCACCACAACTACGGAGCCTGTGCTCGAGCCCACAAGCCACAATTACTGAACCCATGCGCCACAACTACTGAAGTCCATGCATCCTAGAGCCCGCGCCACAACTACTGAGCCCACATGCCTCAACTACTGAAGCCCACGTGCTCTAGGACTCACATGCCGCAAGTACTGAGCCCACATGCTGCAACTACTGAAGCCCACACGCCCTAGAGCCTGTGCCGCAATTACTGAGCCCACGTGCTGCAACTACTGAAGCCTGTGCGCCTAGAGCCCGTGCTCCGCAACAAGAGAAGCCACTGCAATGAGAAGCCCATGCACCACAACAAAGAGCAGCCCCTGCTCACCGCAACTAGAGAAAGCCCGTGTGCAAAGCCCGCGTGCAGCAACGAAGACCCAACACAGCCAAAAAATTTACTACTCCCCATCGCCCCAAAAAACCCTCAGGATTTGCTGGCTTTATAAGCAAAATTTTCCTACAAACACCAACTCCGAAAAGAAACAAAACTCTAACAGACTAGGGGCACAGAACACCCACATTTTGACTCCATGACTAACAGAGAGATTTTGTTCGTCTGTTTGTGGGAAAACTTCAAATGGTTTTATTATAAGACTTAAAACCAAAACAACAACACTGGGCTTCCCTGGTGGCACAAGTGGTTGAGAGTCTGCCTGCCGATGCAGGGGACACGGGTTCGTGCCCCGGTCCGGGAAGATCCCACATGCCGCGGAGTGGCTGGGCCCGTGAGCCATGGCCGCTGAGCCTGAGCGTCCGGAGCCTGTGCTCCGCAACGGCAGAGGCCACAACAGTGAGAGGCCCGCGTACCACAAAAAAAAAAAAAAAAACAGCACTGATGCTTAGAGTTTAACAGGTAGCCTTGAGTATAAACTGATACAAAAGCAGACAAATGATAGAGTGCTTACACTAATCCCTTGTATGATTTTCCGGCCTCTTTAATAAAAAGGAGAATTAATTAAAGAAAAAACACCTTGGTGAGCAGGTAAACTGTTTTAGAGCTTCTGTCTGATGGGGAAAAACTCACAGCTGAAGAGCCGGTGCAGGTTAAACAGGATGCAATAAACACAGCTGCCCTCCGAGCAGCCCTGAGGGAGGTGGACCCTAGAGGCTCAGTTTTTCTAAACACACAGTCTAAAAACAACAAATTTAGGAGCAGGAGGATTTTCTTGTTCTAGAAGCATCCTTCCAAGGAGCCACACCGTGCAAGAAAAAGCAAGGCAGCCCTGCAGTGAGGCGCCAGCGGTCTCCTTACCGACTCTGAAGTGGGGCAGCTGAGCGAGGTTGTGCCTAGCACAAGGCACTTTCACGAAATCATCTAGGACATGCACAGTGTCAAACTCCAGGCCTTTGGCCTTGTGCACAGTGCCCAAGATGTACTCTGGAACAGAAACACAGCGGACGGGCAGATGAGGGGGTGACTGGGAAAGAAAGGAAAGAGGTGAAAAGCTTACACTTCCCACCACTCCCAAAACGCTAATTACGTTTTCTTGCCTGGGTGCGGCTCTGCAGAAAGGGGGAAAGAGGAAACCTCAGTCAGAAAAAAAAAGGGAGAGACAAAAAAAAGACTAGGGGAAAGTAGAAATTCGTTGCAGGTGTTGCGAACACGGCCGAGTTCCAGTCCAGAGCTCATGGCGGCTGCCCACCGCCTGCTTCCTATGCACGAGGGGACAGAGGCCCAGAAGAGGCTGGGGGTTTGCCAAGGGTCAGCCGGTAGCAGAGATGGGACTCGGGAGCCCCTTCTACGGGCTGGAAGTAGAACAGAAATAAAGAGGCCACAGGAGAACAGCAGCCTTGTTCCATTGACACAGCCGCCCCTGGTCACCCATGATGTCCACGCTGGCAAGAGGCACGGGAGGCGGGCTGCCCCCGCCCCCAGGGGGAAGTGAAGAGCCCCCGTGTCCCTCACCTGCAAAGTCCAAGTCCTCTATGTGGCATCTCTCTATCCTTTCCACCAGCTCTGGAATCTGGATGTTGTACTTCTCCACGACCGCAATCTTGGCTTCCAGCTCCTTGTCCTCGGCTGCAGTCACATACCGCTTGAAGCCACTGAAGCCCTCTCTGTGCACCCACCTTCTGATGAACCTGTCTTTAATGACGAGGTTTCCTAGAGGGAACAGGCGTAGGAGTCAAGGTGACACAGGCTGCACCGACGTGCACTCCTAACTGACCACATGATAAACGAATGGTCTCAGAGCTGGAGACCCAGGTCCAGGCTCAACGGCATCACTAACCTGCCGTGGGTGCCTGGGCAAGTCAGCACAGTGACTTGTGCCATAGCCCCTCCAGCTCCAAACTCAGGGTCAAGAGCCCTGCTGACACCCTTGTCTGCTTCTCAGGGACTCGAAATTGTGCAGTAATGAAAAAACGAAAGCGCTACAGAAAATTAGAAAGGATCACATGGGGCCCATACAGAAGTCTCGGTGTGTGAGGTCGCCCAGGCAGACAGAAAGATGGTGGGGAAGACGGCCTAGGGGCCAGCGTGACAGAGAAACTTAGACTCCTGAGAAAAGGGTCTGGAAAGAGCCATCGGTGCCTCTGAAAACAGGAGGTCTCTGGCATCCCACCGCTGATGAGAAGAAGCCACACTGGCTCCTCCAGAGCAAACGGGAACTGACTCAGAACCTGCCCGCCCGCCTCCACCCCACCACTGTGTGCCTGCGTCCACCCCACGCAGCAAGGAGGACACTCACGTCTCTTCCGTTCTTCCTCCGGCTGAAGAAGCGTCCAAATATCAATGATTCTGTCCAATCCAAATGATTTAATCCCCTGAAAAAGTTTTTCGGTGGGAATTTTTTGGTGTTTTGTTGTTTTTAGTTTTATTTTTGTTACTGTTGTTAACAGGACAAAGTAAAGCAAACGTAGAGGTGGGATTTTGAAATGAGACGCTTTTTTTGGAAACAGATCTCAAATTGCACCCAAAGCATAAGGACATCGAGTGGGAACCTTCATTACGCACAAAAGCAGAGGTTGCGACGCAGCCTGCAAACTCGGGATGACCCAGTGCTAAGCTCTGGCTGCTCCCTCAGACTTCTCCTACGTTTAAAAAAAAGGCAAGAACTAGCTGCATGTTGCTTTCATGTCAAAGAAGGCAATTTAAATCATCTACCTTCCACGAATATAAAACAGCTGCAGCAAAGAAGACAGATGAGACCTGAATACTGAGTGTAGAGCACAAACACTCGCCGCTGTTCCTTCTGAGGAAAGAACTAGACTGTCTACAGGTACTGGATCTGTTAAAAGGTCAGCTGCTGGAGGAGAGGGCCTGACCCTCCCAGTTCAGCCCACCTCTACTGGGAAGCGTGTACTGAGCACTGACTGGGGCCCAGGACAAAGGCTCCACACTCCAAGGGTTTAGATCATTTGGGGAAGGGACACATAAAACATTAACATCAAACTGAGACCAAAATAAGACAGTACAGATTATAACGTAACCAGAAGTGATCAAGCGGGATGACACATGTGGGAGTGAGAGAGGGGAGAGGACAAGCTCACATCCTGCCTGGCGTGGAAGATGCTCCAACAGTACCATTTCCTTACAATAACAAAGATGGCTAAACTATGCTACATCCACTGAGAAAGTATTGTAAAGTCACTCAAATAGCAACATGGGAGAAAATATGCTCGTGGGTGGGGTAAAAAACACATACTCTCTTTTGTACACTCTAAATGCAATTGTGTAAAAATACACAACTATAAGGCCAAAAACATAAATAATTAGCAAAAATGAGAATTTTTACATAAAACACTGAGATTAAGGGTGATTTTTTTCCTTTTAATTTCCAAAACTTCTGTAACTTGGTTACATAATCTTTATAAATTAAAAAAAGGAGCATCAGAAATTTTTTATTTTGATTCACTTACTGTATGTACTGAGGGCCTACACATAGTAGGCCCTAGAAAATATTTTTTTCATATATGAACGGGTGAATGTCTCTTAGACATAAAACTCTTGCTTCCAAGAGTTAAAAACGCCGTACACATGTCACTCAACCCTCCTAGCTTCCCTGTGAATCAGGCAGTGTCGCTGTCCCAGAGACAGAGGGGCTGAGTCGCCTGCCACAAGCCACACACAGTTAGTGAAGAAGCAGAGCTAGAACCAGTGTCCACGCTGCATCTGGAGCCCCGGGCACCTCCCAGCTGTGCCCTCACCTCGCTTGTCTTACACAACTGATCATCACACCCCAGGACACTCACAGGCAGCTGGCAGCCCCGCATGCACACAGGTTAGAAGGGCATTCTTTTTTTTTTTTAAATAACGGAGGAAAAGGTCCACAGTCCTTGCTGGGCCAGACTTTACAGGACTCGCTGGACCAGAATGGCCAGGGGGAAGGACTTCACAGCGCAGGCCTGGGAACAGTCACAAACCCAAATGCCTGTGTGCAGAGTAAGCCTGGACATGTGGGCCGTTTTCAACGGCTCTGTGTGTCGGCGATGTTTCCGGGCGACAGCAGAGAGCAGAAACGCACTCCTACCCCTATCAGGTGGATCCGGGCAGGCACTTCTCCTTCCGTCACCCGGACGGCCTCATCAAACACGTTGGCGTTGGTCCGGGACAGCAGGGCCACCTGCCCCTTCGTGTCACCTCGAATGCCACCTTTTGGGAGAGAGCACAAACTCTAGGGCAAATCCAGATAAAGAGGGAAGCTAATCTGTGTAACAATTACGAGTAACTGGAAGCCTTACTCTGATGGTTGCCTCCAACCAAAGTCTTTTTTCTTACTCGCTTGCAGACATCCAAGATTGTAGCTCCCACATAGGCAATTTCCACACCAAACCTAAAACTCTGTGGGAGAACAACACAATGAAAGGAGTTAACACCCCCTGAAGAACGTGAGCGCATTGCTACCACCGCCAAGGCCTGGCCTCGCCAAACCCCACTGAGCATCTCTGACTCGCCCGACCTGGAATGGGTACTTGGAAATTCCCTACTGTAAACCGACTTACACAGAACAGGAGCTTGGCAAGCAAAGAATCACCATTCTGAGTTTTCAGAATAGCATTTTCTATCTTGAAACCTGAGAGTTACCTGCTTTTCTTTATCTCTTGCCCCCAAATCCAAACCTTGACAATCTTCCACCATGTTTTCTACAGTCGTTTTCTTACCACTGCTCCCAGCGCAGCTCAGAGACCCCTACCTCATGCCTCCCCAACTTGGCCTCTTTCCCTCTGCCACTTGAATCTTTCCCTCATGTGTTCATCAAGCCCCGTGCCTCGCCACAAAAAGGACGAGCACTCCACGAAGAAAAGGTGACGTGTGGACTTTCAGGACTCCCGCAGCCTGGACAGCCTTAGCCCCTTCGTTCCCCGAGACCAGCAGCAAACTTTTCTTTTAAGCAAATCTACCATTCTTTCCAAACTGCCTCTAACAAAGAAGCGTATATTATACAGAAAATTAAGGGAGGAAGGGGGTCTCTCCCTGCCCCCTGAGGCTCCCTCAACATCGATTCAAACCCTACATAACCGGCCACGGGACTAATCACCATTTCCTGAGCGTTCCCTGCCCTCCCCCTGCCGTGCTGCATGGCAGTAACTTCAAAACGCGGCCCAACACACTAATCCCTTGACCACTGTAGCTGGAAAGACACCATTCTTGCCCAAACTCGTGGTATTTATTGCCTTTTTCCATTCACTTATAACTTAAGGTAATGAAGTATTATGTACTTTGGTGAACATCAATAACACAGCCTAAGGAAAGCAAGACTTTCAACAAACAGTACTTTGTTGCTATAGAACTATTCTAAGTGAGCCATAACTCAAATTATAAAGATCCACGAGTCCATACTGACACAAATAAATAAATGAATAAACGGAAGAGAAGACACAAAATCTCCTTTGCAGAAGAATTCCGAATAATCTATGTAGACACTCCAACTCTTGTTCCCAAGTGAGCACTGAGGGCAGTGACTTCCTTCCAAGGCACACAGTGTGGAGGGGTGGCGGGGGGAGTCACTTCACGGTGAAGGGAACTGCCAAGCACCACTTCAGCCAGGGGACCAAGACAACATCATCAGTTATAAATCATGTTGATGGGGGACTTCCCTGGTGGCGCAGTGGGTAAGACTACACACTCCCAATGCAGGGGGCCCAGGTTCGATCCCTGGTTGGGGAACTAGATCCCATATGCATGCCCCAACTGAGAGTTCACATGCCACAACTAAGGAGCCCGCCTGCCGTAACTAAGACCCAGTGCAACCAAATAAATAAATATTTTTAAATAAATAAATAAATAAATAAACCACGTTGACAGTACGGGCCCCCAATACCTTGTAATGAAAATGGCAATTTTTCTTCCAAGGCCTTCCTCCCAAAACATCAGTGCAACCACCAGACAAACACCAACAGAGTGGTATCCGACAGAACACCTAACCAGTCCTCTTCAAGGTCCAAAAAAAAGACAAGTGTGAGAAACCACAGAGCACAGCCAATAGGAGCCTAAGAAGACTTGACAACTGAATGCAGATAGGGTCACCTGAATAAGATCCTGGAATAGAAAAAGGACATTTGGTAAAAAACCAAGGAAATCTGAATAAACGATGGACTTTAGTTTATAATAATGTATCCACGGTAGTTCATTAACTGTAGCAAATGTACCACACGAATATAAGACGTGAATAATAAAGGAAACTGAATGTAGGATGTGTAAGAACTTTCTATACTATCTTCTCAACTCTTCTATATATCTGAAACTAAAAAACGTCTATTAAAAAAAAATTCCTCTGGGTTGATGCCACCCTAGGTCACTAGAGCAAACAAGGGAAACTCCAGGAAATAAGGTCACTGAGTGGGCTACAGGGCCTCCTAGAAAAGAACAGAACACAGTTTAGATGATGCTGGCACTTTCGCTGGCAGTTTCACATCCTCTCACTAGAAGTGAGTTTCTTAAAAGCAGTGGTTTTCACACCTTTTAGTCTCAGGACTCCTCATACTTTAAAAAATTAGTGAGCACCCAAAGACGCTTATCATTTACGTGAGTTGTACCTACCTACAATTACCACATTAGCAACTTTAGTGCATTTCAATATAACAATAACCCCATTACATGATAACATACAGAACATATTTTTAAAACGGTATTATTCAGGACTTCCCTGGTGGCACAGTGGTTAAGAATCCACCTGTCAATGCAGGGGACACGGGTTCGAGCCCTGGTCCGGGAAGATCCACATGCCGTGGAGCAACTAAGCCCATGCACCACAACTACTGAGCCTGCACTCTAGAGCCTGAGAGCCACAACTACTGAGCCCACGGCGGTGCCCTAGAGCCCACACGCCGCAACTACTGAGCCCTCATGCTGCAACTACTGAAGCCCGCATGCCTAGAGCCCGTGCTCCACAACAAGAGAAGCCACCGCAATGAGAAGCCTGCACACTGCAACAAAGAGTAGCCCCCACTCACCGCAACTAGAGAAAGCCCGCGCGCAGCAACAAGACCTGACGCAGCCAAAAAATAAAAAAAAAATTTTTTAATGGTCTTTTCCAAAACAGAAGTTAGAGAGAAGAGTGGCACTGTTTTTACATTTTTGCAAATGTTTTTAGTGCCCAGCGTAAGACAGCCGAATCTCAGAGCTCTGTCTGCATCCAGCCTGGTGTGACAGCCTCACAAAGATGAGTGCTGAAAAGGGGAGGAACATGTAACAGCTTTTCCAGATAATCAAGGCCCCAGGAGTTGCCATGCTCATGCTGGAAACAAGGTTTCCAAAATCTGGATTTCACTTGAAAGCAAGAAGTTTATCTTCGGCAATACATACGTCAGCTGTTTTCCTTGAAGTCACAGCTCATAGCATGCGTTTTTGAGAAGATGCCAAATCCCCAAGTCTGAATAACCAGAGTTGGTCCGTCAGCTGCTTGTTCAAGCACAAACGAAAGAAGCAGCGGTGGAGCTCACAACACAATCACAAAAGTGCTCCTGGTCAGACAGCAGCACACTGCAGGGGCAGAAGGACTTCATCCTACTTCCCATTTCATCACACAGACTGTGAGAGAGATGGACTCAAGGGTCTACAGTAATGAAATTAGTCATTTTTCCTGTGCCATCAAGGATGTTCTTAGTAGGGACTTCCCTGGTGGTCCAGTGGGTAAGACTCTGCGCCCCCAATGCAGGGGGCCCAGGTTCGATCCCTGGTCAGGGAACTAGATCCCATAGGCATGCCACAACTAAGAGTTTGCATGCTGCAACCAGAAGATCCTGTGTGCTACAATGAAGATAATAAATAAAAATAAATATTAAAAAAAATAGTACTCTTAAAAACAAAAGATGTTCTTAGTGAACTGCCTGCTTTCTTTTTTGACTCAGTGCCTTGCAGTGAAGAATAAGGCAACTGCTAGGACTGGCTGGTGCCGAAGCCGAGATTCTCAGCCACAGTCTCACCACTGACTTTGCATCATCAGTGCAAATGTCAACATAGTACAAGAGGCAGATAACTATTATGAAAACAGTTTTGACTTCGCAGACCCCCTGAGAACCACGGAGAGCCACTGCTTAGAGGCACGGATTTCCTACACACAGTGAGCCTCATGAAAAGCCTTACACGGGGCCTGGCACGTAGTCAACACTGGAGAACCAGGGTGGGGAGCCACAAGGCTTGCGTGTATATACGCGTCTGGGGACTGGGAAGCAAAGACAGCGCTTACCTGTGTGAGATAGAAGACGTGCGTGTGAGGGACTGTGAACAGAGCGTTGACTGCACCTCGGAAGGTATAGATCTGTTGGTGTGGGTCCCCCACGAAGATTTTCCCACATGGCTGAGACAGAACTATGTTCATGATCGCTGCGACCAAGAAGAT
This sequence comes from Monodon monoceros, assembly GCF_005190385.1. Classification (NCBI taxonomy): domain Eukaryota; kingdom Metazoa; phylum Chordata; class Mammalia; order Artiodactyla; family Monodontidae; genus Monodon; species Monodon monoceros. Next base: position 25,302,885 of record NW_021703778.1, read on the forward strand.
GGAAAGTAAGGGCTCTGAAGCGACACCAACCCACGGAGCAAAAAGAAACCAAACTTAAGACAGAAAAGGATGAAAACGCTTGCACACTGGACAACAGAGTTATCTTTCCCTCCAGCATAGGTGCACTCAGTCCAAAGAAATGATTTTATAACAAACAAAAGAAACAGCTTCTAACCCTACGAATGCAGATTATTTTTACTCCTGAATAAATTATTGAGTATAAGAAACCACATAGGCAAATATAAAATGAGGCAAGTTATCTTCTCTGATATTATAATTTAAGGCCCCAAAATGACCAAGTCACACTATTTTCTATCAGCCACTGGAAAAATACACAACACAAATTGTTCACTCTAAATTGACTACCTTTTCCCCCTCCACATGAGTCTCAACCCAATCATCTGGTGACCTAGGCTCAGCCAATATTTTAAGAATAACGCAAGCAAAACATTTAGAGAAAATTAAGTCTCCTTTGGGTGAGGGTGGGGGTGGAGAGACAAGTGCTGAAATCCAGTCAGACAGCAAAGGGTTTCTGAATGACTAAGCGTCACGCGCTCCTCCTCATGACAGACAAGAATCATCGACTTATGCACACACGTGTCCTCTTACACATTCACAACACTGTTGCTATGTGTTTGGGACTACTGGTATCCTGAATGGTTTATCACCTGGGGTACAGTCCTGGGCCTCGTCCACAAAGATGGCATCAAAAGAGGCCAGCAGAGGCTTGCTGAGCTGCCAGAGTTTCAAGTAGCCTACAAGAAGGGGCAGAAGAGTCAGAAATCGGAATGAGGCGGGTGCACGGCGGGGCTCAGGACTGGGCGCGTGCGTACCGTCGTGCGTCATATGGTAAGCCTCCTCCTTGCACTCGCCCAGCTTCCGCATGTTGTCCCAAAGTCGGCTCGCTTCGAGGACACCGTTCTAGAAAGCAAGTGACACGGTGATGTGAAGGTCACGACCCTGAAATCAGGAGTTCATGTCCATGTGCAGGGGTCAAAGCAAAGGCCCCAGCTCACGGTGAACGGCAGCCCCTCCCTGACCTCCCCTGGCTCCACGAGGGCCTCATGTCAACGTCAGGCGCCCAGATGGGCAAAAGCCAGGGGCTGGACCACACCCAGAGGTAGAGCATCGCTCAGGGAGCACAGCATCTGATGAACCAAGAAAGGCTAGATGATTCCTCTAGATTTATGACCGACAGTTAATTCATAAAAAGTGTGGTCAATGACTGAAAAGACTTGATAAAAATTAGAAAAGAGAATCACATCTTTAGACCCTGGACCAGCAGACCCCACGACGAGCTCTTATAAACCCTGGGCAGGAGCCCCATCTGTGAAATGGAGGACCAGGCTGAGGACTAAGCAAGATGAGTGCTCTTCACAGAAAACCCTGTACACTTTGCAGCCAGCACAACCGGCCTAGGGTCTCCCCTCCACCTCTACCTCCTGCCAGCAGCTCTAAAGACATCAAGGACCAGTACAAGCTGGCACCGTGTCGAGCCCTTGTTCCTCCCGAGCCCTAACTCCAAAGGGACTGAGACACTCACCAGCTTCTCGCTCTGCTCGACCATGACTCTCTGTCCCTGGCTGTTCTTACACCAGATGGGCACGTGGTCGATCGTCAGCTCGTCGTCAGCCGAAGCAAAGAAGTTTTCTAGAGTCTTACATACTAGCTTGGCCCTTATGAAGCCACCCTTCCCTTCGGCGAGGACAGAGTTGACCATGAAGGGGGTTAACTTGAAGAGATTCAACTTCTTCTTCAATTGGTACCTGCAACGCACGTCCCAAAGGCACCGGGTTGGCTTTTGTGGCAACTCGCGATTTAGTGTCTCCCCCAGGCCTGCCCCCTTCTCTCCAATGACACCACCAGGTCACTGGAAGTGGCACATACAGGTGACAAAAAAAAGCCTGAGGAGCTGAGTGAGGTCCTCGTAGGATTGGAAAGGGCTCCGTTACGCTTTCCAGAATTCACATCTAATAACCCAGGAGACGAAGTGGCTCACAGCAGATACCACTGTTCCAAGGTGTGGACCAGACTCCAGGAGGCCCCAGGGGGGGACCCTCGAAGCTCCCTGAAGCTTTCTCGTCCAAGGGGACACGGCTTAGAGGCCCTGGGTGCCTGGAACAAGTGCCCCTCAGCCCCGTCTTCTCCCCTCCAGCTTCTGAGGAAAGCCTGAATGGGTCAACCAGACTGGTGATGCCCTGAACTTTAGACAAGTCACTCTGACCTTCTGTGCCTCAGTTCCAGAGACATGAAAATGCCTCCCTCAGTGAGACAGTGTTAAGCTTCCCTCAGTAGCAATATCTCTCTATGGGGTGAAGTAAAAATTACTCAATCTATGGCCATATTCCCTGCCTGTAAGTGAAGATAAAGCACTAAGTTTTCTCCGAGTCACTGTGGTGTACTGACTGCAACGTGAGAGCAGTAACTGGACGTAGTGGCAACAGTGGCACCATGATGCTCACTTGCGCCCGATGTGTCCGTAGGCCATGGAGTGGAAGGTCTTGCAGATGACATTGCTGGGGAAGACGAGCTCGGCCTGCTTGGCAATGCTCTTGTTGAAGGTCACGTACAGGAACCTGCTCTCAGACCACTTCTCAGCGTACTTGACCAGGGTGGAGGTCTTCCCAGTGCCTGAGGAAGCCAAGAGCAAGGGAGGTGATCCTCTGACCAGGAATAACGGTTCCCACAGACGCTATAATCAGGTCCCACCCATGCCTATCTCCCTGCTTGTCTGGGACCAGACAGTGGCAAGTTCTCCAGTACTGATGAAAACTAAAAACGGTGCTGTGAAGGGAGCAGCAGACTCAAGACAGAGCCACCTGGGTTGGGGTAGCAGACCCTGCAGCTCTAAAGGGGCCACTTCAGTCTGCTCCTCAGCCTGTGTGGGTAACACTGACCTCATAGGGTGTGCAAGATAATTACCCAGGTACCCAGCAGAGGAACTCATAAACGGTAGCTATGCTGGCCTAGGCACCATTCATGCTTCGACAGCAAGAGCATGAAAATGAGATTCAAGGATCCTTCCAACCCGTTCTGAACTATCCTATCTGCCCCTCCTCCCCGCCTTTCATTCAGTTATTCAGTTAGTCAACTGTCACCCACTGAACAAGTATTTCCTGAGCACCTATTGCACATTCAGCCCTACACTAGGCATGTCACAAACACAAAGCAAGGTTCCTGCATTACAATCTAGTTGGGAATAAAACACCAACACAGTTGCAACAACTGGAACAAAAAAAAAGAGAATAATGATAACACAGTAGAGTGAAAAAGAATATGGATCTGGAAACAAAAAAGAAAATCTCGCCTATAAAAGAAGAAAAATAGCACCTCCTTTCCTACCTACCAGGGCTGTTTGAAGATCAACAGATCAATGACATAGTGTGGAGGTGTTTACAGAAGGTGTGTGTTGGCTATTCTTCCTATGTAATCAGGCACCAAACAGTTAATACAGATTAGTCACAGTGAGAGTTCAGAATCACGGAGGTCTCAAAGGGCTGAGGAAGCCTCCACCAAGAAGACACAGAAGTGACGGGGGTCAACATCGGATGGCAGAGAGATAGAGGAAGTAGGGGACGGGGAGGGTAGGCGAAAAGGCACATTTCTGGAGAGAAATAGATCCAGCTTTGAATTCTACCTCCACCACGTATTTGCTCATTTAATCTGGACCACATCATTTTAATTTCCCTGAGCTTTAAAACCTCATACATAAAATGAACCAGAAATTCCCTGGCCATCCACACTTCCACCGCAGAGGGCATGGGTTCAATCCCTGGGGAATTAGGATCCTGCATGCCACGCAGTGCAGCCAAAAAATAAATAAACAAACCAACCTCACAGAATGTTAGGATTAGCACAGGGCAGACATTTGATAAAGTGGCTGTTGTTTTTAGTAGGATATTTAGGCAGAAAAGAAGTGGGAAGGCATTCCAGGTAGAGAAAATAGTATGAGCAAAGGTTCAAAGAGCAACCAAGTACTTTAAGAGCCAGGAAGCACAATTAGCTGACTGAGGGATGTATGTCAGAACCAAAAGGTAGGAGGTCCTTCCAGACTTCACCCTATAGAAATCAAGGAGCTCCTGACACTGTCTGAACAAGGGATTCACATGACCTACTGCCCCATAAGCAATCAGTGTCTGAGCAGATATGATGATACATAATAGGCTGGATCAATCCCAGTGGCATCTACCCCACAAACAAACTCCTATGGACCATTTGTTCACCAGGAAGTCCAGTGTGGATGCCCCCCTGGAGTGGTAAGAAAAAGCAATTATTCCTTGGCAACTGCTTTTTAGATGATTTAATTGCAGCAGTTCAATAATAGATTAAGGTAAAGATATTCTGGCAGGTGGCGGGTAAGGTGGTAAGAGGCATTCCAGGAATGGCAGCCCCCTTACCTGCAAACGCCATAATTTTTACCACCTGGAGAGGTTCCATCTTATGGCTTAGGATCAGCTGTTGTTCATGTGTCAGCTGGATGGTTGTTTTCTTGCTATAATCATTACAGAAGAGAAATCAGGAAAAGAATAAGGAATTGAAAAGATCAGGTGATAGACTGTCAAAAATGAAACAGGAAACCAAATGGGATGAATAAAATTTAACCAGAAATAGGGCAGGGCCACCCCCCCTTTGGGTGATTAAATTGTTCTAAAACTAGGTTATGATGTTAGTTGCACACTCAGTAAATCTACTAAAAATTATTGAGTTATACAATTAAAATGGGCGAATTTTATGTAATGTAAATTATAACTCAATAAAGTGGTTAAAACAAAACACCTTTTCCTCTTCAAGTACGAGAGTCAGGAATCAAAGACGTCCACACACACACACCCTTACAGACATACCCTGGCCAGACCGATGGTTCCTCTTTGACTTCTGTGGCCTGAGCACAGGAATTCTCCTGAAGATACAGGCAATAGAAAATGTTGTAGTGAATCCTAACAGGAAAAAAGCAGATTAGAGATTTTCAAATTCAGTCACGACCTGTATCTTATTTTTCCTCAGATGTTTTTTAGACTCCTAATCATTGCTAAAAATAAAATATGTACCACCATTTTATGAAAAAAAGGGAAGAAAAGGGTTTAAATATACCTAGAGCTGAGCTATATTTACCTGCACTGTTGGAGGTAAATATTTGGAAAGCACGGTTCTGGGAGACATGCCTGGCTGCGGTGGGCAGAGGCAAAGGAGATAGACCAGGATGTGCTCTTTGGGGAACAAATTGTAGCCACGTATGAACACAGAAGGCTCCGTCCACTCCAGGCTCAACAGTCCTGAAGGTAAACACTATCTTGGGGATGGTGTACGACCCCACGGCACCTCACGTTCACAGAGCCCGCCTGCCTGCATCACTGCACTCAAACCTCACGGAGAACTTGGCAGAGCAGTGGGTGGTGGGGCTTGCCCAGCGGTAACGCGGGGAAGGGGCAGGGCGGGGGCCAGTTACCGGTTGCTGATGTTGATCCCTTTCTCCCTCATGGCGTAGAGCAACACGGCAATGCAGTACAGAGTCTCGGTGATGTCTGGCATGGTCACTGTGGAGCTGGGCCGCCGGAGGCAGAAGAGCAGCTGCTGGATGTCATTGACGCTGCTGGACAGGAGGATGATGGCGGCCACCAAGGCCCACACGTTGACACCCTGAAGAGGGAGGTGGACAGGACAGGAGACGAGACCCAAAACACAACCGGTAAGAATCACATGGGACAGCCGGTGAAGAAAGCCAGGTTTGGGGTTCGTGTACCTTCCTCAGACCGTCTAAACGGAGCGCAAACTTCCCGAATGACATTTGGGAAACACCAGGCATGTCTCCTTTTACCCTGGATTCCTTCTTTCTCATCATTTTTGGGTTTGAGTTCTTAAGTTTTCTTTGATTAAATAACATTTATAAAGTGCTTAATGCAAGACGCTGCACAGACGTGATCCTCCCACCTCCTCACCAGCCCACCCCACCCGCACCAGGTCAGTGTGAGCTCTGAGGTCCAGACACTCAAGTCAAACAAGCTCACTATTAAATGGGTGCCCATCTGGGAGGCACAAAAACTGGGGGATACAAAAGAAGACAGCAGTCTTTAGGGGGAAATCAAGACTGACAATTCAATGGCATTAAGATGTTAATTTAGTATTTCTATTATTATTAATACTTATTAAATATTAAGTTAACTAAATTATTGAAAATTTATTATTATGGACACAGTATGCTCCATTTATTAATGTCTAAGAAAATGTTCACTAACATGGAAATATCAATAACAGACATATAGGGACTTCCCTGGTGGCTCAGTGGTCAAGACTCCACGCTCCCAATGCAGGGGGCCTGGGTTCGATCCCTGATCAAGGAACTAGATCCCACATGCAGGCCTCAACTAAGAGTTCGCAAGCCACAACTAAGGAGCCGGCAAGCCACAACTAAGGAGCCCACCTGCCGCAACTAAGACCCAGCACAACCAAATAAAAATAAAAATAATAATGATAGACATATAAGTATATAACTATCATTCTTAACTTTACTGCAAGCCTCCCTGTTAAAAATGCATCCACAAAAGCAAAGTTCCACACACCTTTCACTACAACCATACTGGGAAACAAATCTCACTCCATCGACAATCACTTCACTAAAGATGGACAGAGAAATGCACATGGCTGGATTTCCAACCCTCGACTGGCTGCAGAATGAGGCTGAGGTTGCATGTGGCTTCCAAAACAAAATTTAAGAAGAATCACTATCCAGATGAGAAGCCACAAGACAAAGGAAACTGGAGACTATCTCCAGCTTCTCATTAACTCACTGTGTGTCAGTACAAAATCCTTCTTTTCTCTGGTTCTTTCAAATAACCCAAGGTGTCAACAATACAATCGGCTGCCTTGTAAAGAAGTCCTTACTAATCAAGGTGTGTAGAGGCTAGATGACCATCCTCTGTTGGAACCGCTCAACAGAATGGGAAATTGGATGAAATACTTTTTAAAATTCCTTCCAAATTAAAGAATCTATAACAATGTAGCCTTTTATTTCTCTATGGGACCAATGACAAGATTAAGGCTTCAAAGCAAAGGCTGAAGGAAGATTTTGAAAATAAATCTAAAATAACCTTCAACCAAACTTGATCACCAATACACTTTCTTCCAAAGAGAAAAGGTGTCGCCTCCCCAACCCTCCCCTCCCTGCAGCCTCTTCACATACGGCAGGGGCAGCGTAGAGATCGGGGAGGTGTTGGCGCACGCAGGCCTCTGCCTCGGGGAGGAGGAGGTGATCCCTCAGACTCCACAACGCCCGTCCAGGGTCCACACTCGGGGAGCACTTAGTGGTGGCTGTGTAGCTGTAAGACATTCACAGCAGCATCCATGGGAAAGGTGATCCAGTAAGTGCTGATTTCTGGGAAAGGACTTTGGAAACTGACTTCCTCCCAGGAAACAGGGACTCACCGGATGAGGTTCAGCACACACAGGTCTGACTCCTTCTCTATGCCATAGCTCGAGAGGATGCCATCCACTTTGCTGACAGCTTGCTCTTCATTCATCAGGTATCGGTGATACAGCTTTTTCCAAGGAATGAACTAGACAGTTTAAAAAATCCAAAACAACATGCAGGCAATGGCTATTAGAGAACTGATCAGGCCACAAACATATAGATAATTGCTTGAAAAACAATCACAGTCTACAATTCAAAAGCTGGGTAAATAGGGTAGAAACATTATGCAAATTTTAGTTGGAAACTAGGAGAAGGGGGGGCTCTTGGTTTGGGTTCCAACATTAACTTTTTACAGAATCTGGGAAAAGCCAGTGCTTCAATTTCCCTATCTGAAATAGTGTCCTGTCCCTGTTGGGACACTAATGGCTCAGAGCTTCAGCGAGGATTAAATAACATGAGAGTTGTGGCTATACTAAGATTAGACAAAATAGACTTTAAGTCAAAAGTTATTAGAAGAGGGACTTCCTTGGTGGTCCAGTGGTGAAGAATCCACCTTCCAAGGCAGGGGACACAGGTTCGATCCCTGGCCGGGGAACTAAGATCCCACATGCCACAGGGCAACTAAGCCCACGTGCCACAACTACTGAGCTCACGTACCTCAACTAGAGCCTGCATGCTGCAAACTACAGAGCCCATGTGCCCTGGAGCCCACGCCACAACTGGAGAAGAGAAAACCTGCACAGCACAACTAGAGAGAAGCCCACGTGCCACAACAAAGACCCCGCGCGCCACAGCGAGCGCTGCAATGAAGATCCTGCATGCCTCGATGAAGACCCGATGCAGCCGAATAAATAACTTAAAAAAAATTATTAGAAGAGACAAAGAATATTACTTGATGATAAAAGGGTCAATGCACCAAGAAAATATAACAATTATAAATATGCATGTACCAAATATCAGAGCTCCTAAATCTAGGAAGGAAACACTGACAGAATTGAAGAGAAAAACAGACAGCAACATAATAACAGGAGACTTCTATACTCCACTTTCAAGAATGGATAGAACAAACAACACTGGACCAAAAAGGCATATACTGAACACTCCATCCAGCAACAGAAGAATATACAATCTTCTCAAGTATACATAGAACATTCTCCAGGAAAGATCACATACAAGAACACAAAACAAGTGTCTTAACATATTTTAAAAGACTGAAATTATAGAAAGTATGTTTTTCAATCACTATAGAAACTAGAAATCAGTAGCAGAAAGAAAACTGGAAAACCCACAAATATGTGGAAATTAAACAACACACTTAAAACAACCAATGGGTCAAAAAGGAAATCACAAAGAAATTAGAAAATACCTTGAGAAAAATGAAAACAAAAACACACCATATCAAAACGTATGGAATGAAGTGCAAGCAGGGCTAAAAGTTAAGTTGATAGGTATAAAAACTTACATTAAAGAAGAAGAAAGATCTGGATTTCCCTGGTGGTGCAGTGGTTAAGAATCCGCCTGCCAATGCAGAGGACACAGGTTTGAGCCCTGGTCCAGGAAGATCCCACAGGCCGTGGAGCAACTAAGCCCATGTGTCACAACTACTTAGCCTGTGCTCTAGAGCCTACGAGCCACAACTACTGAGCCCACGTGCCTACAGCCCATGCTCTGCAACAAAAGAAGCCACCACAATGAGAAGCCCGCACACCACAACAAAGAGTAGTCCCCACTCACCGCAACTAGAGAAAGCCCACGTGCAGCAATGAAGACCCAACACAGCCAAAAATAAAATAATGTTTTAAAAATATTTTTAAAAAAATGAAGAAAGATCACAAATCAACAACCTAACTTTACACCTAAAGGAACTATAAAAAGAACAAACTAAACCCAAAGCTAGCAGGAGGGAGGAAATAATAAAGACTAAAGAGCAGAGATAAATGAAATAGAGAATAGAAAAATAGGAAAAAAAACCAATAAGGGCTTCCCTGGTGGCGCAGTGGTTGAGAGTCCGCCTGCCGATGCAGGGGACACGGGTTCGTGCCCCGGTCCGGGAAGATCCCACATGCCGTGGAGCGGCTGGGCCCGTGAGCCATGGCTGCTGAGGCTGCGCGTCCGGAGCCTGTGCTCCGCAACGGGAGAGGCCACAACAGTGAGAGGCCCGCGTACCGCCAAAAAAAAAAAAAAAAACAATAAAACAATAAAACTAAGAGTTGTTTTTTTTTTAACAAGATCAACAAAATCGACAACCCTTAGATATATTTTGGAAAAAAGAGAAGATTCAAATAACTGAACTCAGAAATGAGGGGAACATTACAACTGATGTCACAGAAATAACAAGACTTATAAGAATACTATGACCAACTGCAGATCAACCAACTGGATATAGTAGAAGAAATGGATAAATTCCTAGGAACACACAACCTACAAAGACTGAATGATGAAGAAACAGAAAATCTGAACAGACCAATAATTAGTAAAGAGACTGAATCGGTAATCAAAAGCCTCCCAAAAAGTTAAGAGTCCAGGACCAGACTGCTTCACTGAAAAATTCTACTGAACTAACATCAATCCCCCTCAAACTCTTCAAAATAACTGAAGAGGAGGGAGCACTTGCAGACTTATTCTGAGGCCAGCATAACCTTATACCAAAGCCAGACAAAGACACTACAAGAAATAAAAAGAAAATGAGAGCTGTGACAAGGTCACTGAAAATAACCAAGTCATTGCTGGTGATGATAAAAACATCAAGAGGTAAGGATAAGCTGGGATATCTTCCCAAAATCTTCTCGAGCAGAATGGAGTGAAACCTCATCTAACCCCAGTTCACATCAGAGAGATAATTAAATGGGTAGAAATACTGAACCAAAACAGAGTTCACAAATAAAAACAGAAAGATATTTCTTAGAAAGTAGGAGACAAGACCCCAGGCAAAGAATGGAGCAAGAGCGATATGAAATTTCCTCCAAAATCTTTTGGGCTTGGAAGAGAAATGTACTAAGTTTTGATATATCCACCTTTCCCTCCATCTCCAAGGTTTTAAACTTCAATGCATTTGAAGAATAAATTAAACTCTCTACCTCTGGTTTATTCCCAATGTCTGGTCTAAGGGACATACAAGCTAAGGAGAACATTCTCCCAGCCCTCAGGCTTACTGGAGACCTGAACCCTGGGAAGTATAATGACACAACAAAGGGAAGGGCAGGGCACAGGATAACGGTATCAGGAAATCCTTTCTGAGATCACGGGCTGCCCCTGTATCATCTTCAAAAGGTACTCTTGTGACTAAATGCAACACTCATTTACTAATCACCTACTGTATGTAGAACATCGTGAGACAGTGCCGAATGCAAAAACAAACAGGACAACCAGCCCTCTAGCAATATGCTAATAATTTACAGGGAGGAAGAAGGCTCTCTAAGACCATAACAGAACATGATAAGCTTGAACAGAGGTATAAATCACTATAATAGCACAAGGAAGAGAGTGAGTGATTTCAATGGGATGGAATGGGAAAGCGTTAGTCTAAGAGTGCAGCCTTGAAGAGGAAAGACATCAACAGAGCTATGAGGGGCCCTTTTGGTTGGCTGGGGGAAGTGGGGTGCAGATTAGACCAACATAAGGGAAGTACTGTGCAGTCCACAGTTGGGAAACAGAACATCATTGGTTGTGGACAGAATACAGGAATGGACTGGAATGAAGTCAGCAATGAGCCTGGAATAATAAGGTGGGACACACACAGAAGGTCCCGGTTGCCTCCAGGAGATTGGGATTTGATCCTGGGGGCAAATGGACACCAACATTTCTGAAGAAACGCCATTGTCAGGAGTATGCATTAAGTGAAGCGAATCCATGGACTTTTTAGAGAAAACACGAGAGAACGAAAAGCGCTTTCCGTACCAGTGGATCACTGATTATCTCCCTCCAAAAGTGGCACACCAAGCTCAGATTCCAGTAGAGGTCTTCCATGGGGAGGAAAGCAAAGATGTGCCTCAGGACCTCACTGGGCAGGTTGCAGATGTGGTTCTGGGGTTCCTGGCAGGGCGAGGTCCCAAGAAGCCCATAGTAAGAGTCAGGAACAGGATCAGGACCAATGTCCTCCACCTCCTGGCTGGATTCTCCAGGCTGCGCAGAGAACCACGACACACCGTCCTCTGCTTCCTGCCTGCCTTCCCTGGGCCGTCTGCACGACAGGGACAGATGATGCCGTGGGGTCTTCCTAGAAACCCCATCCCACTGACTGGTCCCTGTGGTTTGATTCCTCTCGTCCTCGAAGGACCGAGACCGCTTCCCTGACGAGCGTGGCCGTACTGCTCCATCACCTCCCTGAGGCAGGGCGCAGTGGCCTTCTGCAGCAAAAATCATCTCGTCCTCCGAGTCCTTAGAGCTGTCCTGGCCCACAGAATTGCTTTTGGCCATGTCATTGGTGCGCTGCTGCTGGCCAGCGAGGAAGAATTCAGGGTTGTATCCCAGGCATCCTCGACCTGGAGAGAGAACCCAAACAAGGTGAACGAGAAGTGAATAATGACTGATGACCCTTTGTTGACCTAAATAAGACAAACTAATTTTCAATTATCTATTTTAATAGAGGAAAGAGACAAGGATGTATTTTATTGGTCAACTGATTATATAAATAGATTAATCCAAAAAATATTTATATCGGGCTCTATCATACAGTCAGATACACATTTGGAAAGGGACAGAGACCAGTCTTTGGATGGTGTGAGGACCACAGTACACCTTGCAATAGGCCAGGGTTAAATTCTGATGTTTTCTAATTGTGGAGTTAATTACACCAATATTTATGAAGAGCTACCACCTGCTCAGTGCTAGGACTCCACGCTGAAACACACATGCTGATAAGTCTTTATCAGTAAAGAACTCACAACACAGAGGAGAAGCTGACTTATACACACAAAACAGACAAAATATCAAACACTATATAACCACCGAGTTTAAAACTGCCTCATACAACTGGTTACAGTGGTTCCAAAAAGTGGTAAACAGAGACTACAATCACATCACAAGAATTGAAGATGACTAGTGAGATCCGAGTTGGATTCTGAAATGAGATATATCACAGGGAAATAAGACAATCTGGATTATACAAACAGGTATTAATGAAAGTGGGAATTCACTTGGCACTAAATGGGTCATAAGGAAAACAATCTGCCAGAAGTAGAGCCTGCATGTAATAACGTCAGGGGATTGAGCCTGAGTCCCTCACAGTAACAGGGAACATACCACACTGGAGGTTCTTGAGAGTGGCAGTGACATGACAGAAAATGGTACTCAGGAACATTATTTGATATTCGAGCTGATATGGAAAAAATAAAGTCTGAAGGCAAGGAGAGGGTTATTGCAGCAGCCCAGGTAGGAGGTGACTGAGGGCACAGTCTACCGTAAAAGCACTGAGTGAGGGGACGTTTGGGAGAAAAAGAGTGATACGGTGGACCCAGTGATGGATTGGACAAAGAGGACTGCTGAAGAGTCAGGAAATCACGACGGTTCCAGAATGGTATCATGGTGATGCTGGGACGTGTTCCCTACCACGTTAAAGTTAAGCCAGCTAGTGGAATTCATTCAGCCGTGCTTTTCTGGGGCTTTTACCAACCACTATGATAGGATGGAATTTTCACAGAAAACTCACAAATAGTGAAAAAGTGTCAAACTACTGCAACAGAACCACAAGATCACAGTAGCAGTATTTACAAATACCGGGAGATACTCAAAGGCCACACACACTACAGATTCTGAAACGCAAGATATTTGGGGGAAAGACATACCTCTAGTCCCTCTTTTGGTTCTGGGTCTAGGATAGAGACCGTGGTTCGGGTCTCTGTTTGTCCATCTTTGACCGAAGGGCTGGGTCACGGCCAAGTGACTGCGAGCCAGATGTTGGCAGTCGACGGCTGTAAGATGCTTCCGCTTAAACCGTCTCACTGTTTTGTATCAACAGGCAGAAGAAATGGGACACTTGTTAGTTATCACCAATTCTACAAGCTAGCAAGTTAACCTTAATTTTCAGGAATACAGTGGCTGTGGGCCACCCCAGCCAGCCCTTTCCCTCTTCCCCATATTCCCATCAACTTTCAGTCATTTTATAGTTTCTTTGCATCTCTTCCTTAGGATTTGAGAATCCTAAAATAAGATCCTAAAATAGCCTTCTTTTCCACCTATCACACTTTGTAGAAGCCCTGATCATGAAATGCTCATTCAAAAAGAAGTTGCCACTAATGGATAAATGGAGATCTGGCAACTTTTCCTTGACTTTAGCCAGGCCATTTATACTATCATAATAACCATAAGTATTTTAAGAGTTGGCTATAGCTTTTCAAAAAATACTCATACATTGTCCCCTGTATACACCAGCTTCCCCAAGTATGAGAAGCAGAAGGCACTAAGCGGACAGTCACAGATTTCCCACCCCTGCTGTATGTCTCTCCCCATGCACCCCACCCCACCCCATGCACCCGTCTCGGCCCCGAGAGCATCTCAGCATCGGGCACTGATGTAATAGGACAGGAGTAAGGCCCCCAAGTAGAAGAGAATGGAGCCCACTTTTCAGCATCTTCAGAGGAGGAAATTTCATATTCTCCCTCAGCAAAACACTACAGCAGTGACTGTGCCTAGAATTCTGTCTCGAGAGCACTGAAATACTTTTGTTTATATTAGTCATTTTTCTGCCAGGTATTTTTTCATTCCTATTTCTGCATTTTATCGCATGTAAGATCTAACTACCTCCTTATGGCATTAAATAGAACAGTTACACTACTGTAAAACAGAATAGTTACACTTAAAAAAAAAGAGAGGACAAGAACAGATACAAGAGAATTAAAGTGACCCTTTAGGGACTTCCCTGGTGGCGCAGTGGTTAAGAATCACCTGCCAGGGCTTCCCTGGTGGCGCAGCGGTTGAGAGTCCGGCTGCTGATGCAGGGGACACGGGTTCGTGCCCCGGTCTGGGAAGACCCCACATGCCGCGGAGCGGCTGGGCCCGTGAGCCATGGCCGCTGAGGCTGCGCGTCCGGAGCCTGTGCTCCGCAACGGGAGAGGCCACAACAGTGAGAGGCCCGTGTACCGCAAAAACAAACAAACAAACAAAACAACAAAAAAAGAATCACCTGCCAATGCAGGGGAGATGGTTTTGATCACTGGTCCAGGAAGATCTCACATGCCGCGGAACACCTAAGCCCACGCGCCACAACTACTGACCCTGCACTCCAGAGCCCACGAGCCACAACTACTGAAGCCCAGTGCCTAGAGCCTGTGCTCTGCAGCAACAGATGCCACTGAAATGAGAAGCCCGTGCACCGCAACGAAGAGTAGCCCCTGCTCGCCACAACTAGAAAAAGCCTGTGCACAGCAACAAAGACCCAACGCAGCCAAAAATAAATAACATAAATAAAAATAAATTAAAAAAAAATAAAAATGTGACCCTTTACAGGAGATGGTCAACAGAGAAATCAGTTCCTGCCAGTACCGTATTTTCAGATGCTAAAAATACTCCAGTATTTTTACTGTAGTAAAAACTGTAGTATCAAATGCCAGAATCTCACTCAACATTTCCTGTAAGCCTGAAAACGCCTGAAACCAAGACACCACTGAGTATATCTGATACAGTTTATAAACTTAATAACTCCCCTCAGCCCTTAGCTTCTTCAGAAATGATCCTTCCAAATTTCAGTTTATTCTTTCAAGGTTTAATGGAAGTTTAAAAAAACTTCATGGATATTTCAAGACTTTTAAAAAATTACTTCTACACACAGAAATAGTTCTACAGGCCCCTCTGAAAGGACGCTAGAGACCTTTTCACTACCTGAATTCAGAGTTAAAATGCAGTGGTATAACTCTTCAGTCATGAAGAAGTACTTTAAAATATGCTCAGCCAGGCTTCCCTCGTGGCGCAGTGGTTGAGAATCCACCTGCCGATGCAGGGAACATCGGTTCGAGCCCTGGTCCAGGAGGATCCCCACATGCCGTGGAGCAGCTAAGCCCATGTGCCACAACTACTAAGGCTGTGCTCTGGAGCCCATGAGCCTCAACTACTGAAGCCCACGCGCCTGGAGCCCATGCTCCACAACAAGAGAAGCCACCGCAATGAGAAGCCCGCGCACCGCAACAAAGAGTGGCCCCCGCTCGCCGCAACTAAAAGCCGACATGCAGCAACGAAGACCCAACGCAGCCAAAAATAAATAAATAAATTTATTAAAAAAAAATGCTCAGCCGGATAAAAGCAGTGTCACATAGTGAGGGGACAGTGGACTTAAAAGGAAAAAAACTGGGTGTGAGCCCTAAGCTGGCCACATAGTGGCCGGAGGACCCCTGGTCACTTAGCTTCTCTAAGACTGAGGGGCGTTACAATGATTAAATGAGAAAACACACTCCAAAAGACTTGTTAAACTATAAAACCCTACACAAATATACACATCTGCTTATTGTGCTAAACAAAGCTTAGATGTGACTGATTTGCATAAAACATTGAAATAACTTTCAAATTATAAACATGTCACCTAATGGCAAGACATGAAGTATATCAGCAGTCCAATTACAGCCTACTCTGTATTACTGAAAATACCTTTTAAAAAGCCAAGGGACTTCCCTGGTGGCGCAGTGGTTGGGAGTCCGCCTGCCGGTTTGGGGGGAAACGGGTTCGAGCCCTGGTCCGGTAAGATCCCACATGCCAGGAAGCAACTAAGCCCGTGCGCCACAACTACTGAGCCCGCGCACCTAGAGCCTGTGCTCCGCAGCAGGAGAGGCCACTGCAATGAGAAGCCTGTGCAATGCAACGAAGAGTAGCCCCCGCTCGCCGCAACTAGGGAAAGCCGGCACACAGCGGCAAAGACCCAATGCAGCAAAAAATAAATTAATTAATTAAAAAAAAAAAAGCCAAGTCATATATCTTAAGTACTTATTATGAACAGAAAACATCCCCCCCACTATAATGGTTTTATAATTATTTTGTTGTTGAACATATTCCTCATACTTACAGAGGCAGAAAAAATGAATGTGCAGTTTTTCTATGTTAAAACAATAAATTTGAAAATTTTCCACATTAAAAAAAAAGCTTGAAGTCTGATTATTCTTTTTAAAAATAAGACACGAAAGTTTACCTCTTCTGCTCAAAATTCTTCATATTACAAAGCCAACAACCTAATTGCTATTTTGTCTGAATGGGGACCTCTGGGCTGACTGGCAGAAGACATAAGGAAGCTACAATGGGCCTTGCAGAACAGAGTTGGCCCTTGGGATCCGTGAGTTCCGCACCTGCGAGTTCCACCAACCGCAGATGAAAAACACCAACACCTGTGGTTGGCTGAATCCGCGGATGTGGGATCCACAGGTCCCTGTCCACAGGGTGGACTCTGAGGGGCCTGAGCCCTCTCAGATTTTGGTGCCATAGGGGGTCCTGGAACGAATTCCCTGCAGAAACCCTGGAACGACTATACTGACGAATACTGGCCCCTAATTCAGGTGCTCCAAACACACTTGGGTCAACTACAGAAGCAGTTGAAGAATTCCAGCCAATAAACCCATTAACCCTGTAGATCCCAGATATGAGACTGATCTCTGCTTTCTCTTCAAACATTCCCAACTGTTTCAAAGCTAGCAAATACAGTGTCCAGAATTAAAACTGGAAACAGTCTAGAAAAATTATCAACAGAGAGTATCTTATTTAAAGAAGGTTCCATAGATAAAATCACAAACGAATAAGATTAACAATATCAAACCCTCTAATTCATATGACCCAGGACCTTGGCGCTGGTACAGACCTGCAGGAAGCGTTCTGCTTCGAGTCCTGGTACAGCCCAGAGTGGTCCTGCATGAAGCCATCACAGAGCAAAGGCTAGCAGCTGGGGACAGAGGTGCCCACACTGGGCCATCTGGCCTCTGGGTACCAGCACAGCCGCCTACACTGTCCATCTGGAATGGTCCTCACAGCCCTGACTGATCATCTGGGAGGCAGAGCTAGCACTTTTACGTTCTTACTTTTCTGACTTCAGTGAGAGGTCAGAAACCGAGACTATTCTTTCTGCCTCTCAGGTCTCTGAGAGATGAAGCGCTGTGACTCACTGCACGGGGAGCTGGGGCCCCCGCACCTGTCTCCGGAGTTAACAAGGCACTTAAGTCAAAGGCTGTGTGATGCACTCGGATCCGGAGCCGGGAGACCTCCTCCCTAACAGCCTTGGTTCCCTTCTCATCACAACGAGGACCCTGACAAGCTAACATGTGGAGTTAACACCACAGTCATGTGGTTTGAACCAGACAAGACAGATGAAAGTACCTAGCGACACCCATGCAGAGGCTCACAAAGCCCAGCAGCTCAGAATTACACGTGGACCACACCGTGCTGAGTCTCCTAAAAGATGCCTACATTTTAACAGCACCAATGTTCTTGTGAAGTTATTTAAAATTACTACAGTAAAATTCTAACCACCTTCTGTTCTTGTTAATATACTTCTAAACCAGCAGCTCAAATATAACTTTATCAAAATAAAGATGCTCAAATGCTACTTCTTGCTTCCCTGAGTCCCCAAACCTCGTGTTGCTCCTCCGTCCTCTGAGCAGTAGGTGCCCTTTGCATCGCTCTCCAAGGGCACTATTAGAAGCTGCTTGCGTTTCTTCAAGAAGCAAACTTAAAGTGGTCGGTGAGGAACGTGCACCGTTAAAGGGATGGAGGGAGATGACAACCAAACTACGTGAGGCCCCAGAGGCCCAGCGGAATCATCTCCAGGCCACAGTGGGTATCTGTACCCTTGGAGACTCTACCACAGTAACTAACAGAAATGTGTCACATCCCTCAGATGTGATGAAAGAAGAACACTGGAAAAGTATGAAAACCATTTGTCAAACAGAATTTTGCTCATTCCCACACTGCTTTTTCTGTGATGGTCCTCTCACAGAGAGACGCCTCACCGGACCGCAGGTGCAGGTCCCAGCCTTGCATCTCACTCTGAAGTGGCGATCACCTGGAGTGCGGCCCTCTGTCAATCACAGATCTCTTCACCTTGATGATGATCTGTCCCACCCACCCCCGCCCCCAGTCAGGCACACTGCTGGAGATTAGACTCTCCTCAGCCCTCCTGGAACAATCATCACTAAACCTGTATGAGACCACCAGCCCTGAAAAGGCAGGGAACATGTCTCATCAGCTTCTTCCTCAAAGCACTTAGCACGACATTGTGCAAATAACAGTTATTTACTCCAACGCTTATTGAATGAGAAGTACGTGCTATGACTCAATTCTGTTGTAATCCGCCTAGCTTCATTTTGTCATCTTCTTGATTGCAAGACAATTTAAAAAACAAGTCACACAAAGCAGAATGGAGTGCTCCTGGTTTCGTGGTGAAGACTGTCAGTCCCCTTCCTCTTTGGCACATGGCTGGTCCACGCTTCCCCATCGTGCTGGTAGCGGGAGGCCCCACAGAATGTGCGTAGAAGGATGTGCGCCTCTTCCAGGCCTGGCCCATAAAAGCCTCTCCTGCTCCTTCCTCCGTCCTCTGCTCCCATCCAGAGAAGGGAAGGGTGACCCCAGAGAATCTTAGAGGCCAAACATTCGAAAAGGAAGACCCTCCAGCAGGCTGGGTCCTCGGATAACTGCTTTAAAGAGCACCACTCCTCCCGCACAATGCTCACTCACACACACACACACACAAAACTGCAACCACCCGAGGCTGTTATGGGATTGAGAAATGAGCTTGGATTGCGAGGTCATTACACGTTTGGATCTGTTTGTTACTGCAGTCACACCTACCCTAACCATTTGAAATTGACACCAAGTCACTTCCCTTCTTCCCCTACATTTGTTAATCATAATTTATACCAAAAGGCTTGCAGGACTTCCCTGGTGGCACAGTGGTTAAGAATCTGCCTGCCAGTGCAGGGGACACGGGTTTGGTCCCTAGTCCGGGAAGATCCCAAATGCCACAGAGCAACTAAGTCTGTATGCCACAACTACTGAGCCTGCGCTCTGGGGCCCGCAAGCCACAACTACTGAGCCCACGTGCCACAGCTACTGAAGCCTGCGCGCCTAGAGCCCGTGCTCCGCAATGAAAAGAAGCCACCGCAAAGAGAAGCCCACACACCACAAAGAGCAGTCCCCGCTCGCCACAACTAGAGAAAAGCCTGTGTGCAGCAACGAAGACCCAACACAGCCAAAAATAAATTAAATTAATTAATTAAAACAAACAAACAGGGCTTCCCTGGTGGCGCAGTGGTTGGGGGTCCGCCTGCCGATGCAGGGGACGCGGGTTCGTGCCCCGGTCTGGGAGGATCCCACGTGCCGCGGAGCGGCTGGGCCCATGGGCCACGGCCGCTGAGCCTGTGCGTCCGGAGCCTGTGCTCCACAGTGGCGTAGGCCACAGCGGTGAGAGGCCCGCATACCGCAAAAAAACAAAAAAACAAAAACAAAAGAAAAAACAAAAGGCCTCCAAAATGTACAGGTTACAGACCTAAATGGACAAGCTGAAGATAGTAAGTGCCTACAATTCCTGGAAGGAAAGATTATTAAAAAACAATTAAAAAAAAAAATCAAGATAACTCACCAGCACAGGTGCCTGACTGGAGAAACAGCTCATAACAAGAACCCAGCTGGGTGGTTTTGCTAATCTAGAGAAACCCAACCTCGTCCTGTTAGCTCCCCACAAGCCTCCCGCCCTTCTCCGAGGGACTCCGTGCAGATCAAGCGGACACCCTCTTGTTTCTGGTGAGACAGCAAAGGTGCCCACTGCTGGCCCATCGTTACCAGGAGCAGGTACTTCACAGGCCAAACTGCGCCCTGAGAGAACTAAGAGCCCAATCTGAGCAACATGAACGGTGTTGGTCCCCAACTCCAGTGCGACAGAAAGTATTCATTCAGCCCAGGCAGCACTCTGTAGTAATAAAACCACCCTGTATGTCTCTGAGAGACCTGCAACAATTATCTGTACAACTATATTTAAGTCATTTATATACAAATTATTACTATTACTATAGTATGGTTTTTAAAATTTATTTAATTTATTTATTTGGCTGCATTGGGTCTTCGTTGCTGCGAGTGGGCTTTCTCTAGTTGCGGCGAGCGGGGTCTACTCTTCGTTGCGGTGCGCGGGCTTCTCATCGCGGTGGTTTCTCTTGTTGTGGAGCATGAGTTCTAGGCCTGCGGGCTTCAGCAGTTGTGGCTCGTGGGCTCTAGAGCGCAGGCTCAGTAGTTGTGGCGCATGGGCTTAGCTGCTCTGCGGCATATGGGATTTTCCCAGAGCAGGGCTCAAACCTGTGTCCCCTGAATTGGGAGGCGGATCCTTAACCACTGCACCACCAGGAAAGTCCCTATAGTATGTTTTATTAACGTCTTCTTAATCATTGTTTAAGCATGTATTAACATGTCTTCTGCCCCTAGGCTGAAAGCTTTATAGTCTGGTGGGAGGAGCAAGGCACTCGGCCCCAGCACCCAACACTCACTGCTCCATAAATATTAATGAAATGAATGCATTAAAAGAACAAATGCACAACTACGGCACTTCCCTCTGAAGAAGATGAGGTTGTCTTCTTTGGCTTTGAAATCCTACACTATGTTATAGGTCCAACGTGCTTCACAGCTTTTGGAAGTTCTTTTACGTACTCTCATCTGATCCTTGCACAATCCTGCAATTGTGCCAGGATGACACTGGGGCTCAGGTGATGGAACTTAGGTCTTCTGACTCCTCAAGCCAGAGTTCTTTCTACGGAAGGTAATATTCTCTCTTCCACATCCAGAAATATTCAAAGCAGCTTCTAAAAACCTCAGCTTTAATTTCTCTGTCCCTTTTTAGAAATCACTGTGGAACACCATAACCAAAGATAGCAAGTATTTAGAAAATAGCAAGCATAAGGAAAATATCACAAAATACTGTACACTCAAAATGAAAAAACTTCCAAATATTTTGTCCCCATTAGCTCTACAAGAAGCAAAGGCAGAAAGGAAACACAACATCCAAGTCCTCACTCTCAGTGCAGAGCTGGGTCCCTGCCAGCACTACATCCTGCTTCCCTACAAACCCAAAGGTCCAGGCTCGCAGGCCCAACCTCACTTAGGTCCCCTCACACCCACAAACACCTGCTCCTCCCTTGGAAGAGCACTCACTTATTACAGCAAACAAGGACGGCGAGAGCTTTTCTACGTGTTTCTCGCAAGGAAAAGAAAGAACAGGGGAAGAACGGAAATACAAGAAAATAACCATTACTTACAGACTAGAATTTATAGATTTGAAAGGCTTTTTTCTACTGTCAATTCAACCCACAACCACTTTTAAGTATCTATGATTTCCCAGATTCATTATAAACACCATGAGGGCTTCCTCTCTTGGCATCTCTGGGGTCAAATGCTATTTGAGACACTGAGGATTCAAAAACAAATGATGTCACCTGTCCATAAGGCAGCTCTCAAAACACACACAAATTACTATACATAAGGCACTATAAGTGCTACACAAATGCACTTATGAAATGAAGAAAAGTGGCCAGTTAGGAAGGATGAAAAAGGCTTTATGAAGAGTTCAGCCTTGCAAGATGAGTAGGATCGGGGAAGGCAAAAGAAACAGTGTGTGCAGAAACACAGAGAAATAGCACACCAGTGGTGTGCCGGTAAGCCGGGTTTCATTAGAATAAGAGGCTCATGGATTGTGGAAAAGGATGGAAAAGAATTTGGAAACACAGAGGATAAATGTCCTTAAATATAATGCCAAGGAATTTGGACTTTATCATGTAGGCAATTCGGCGAATCATCTCGCTTTTCTAAGCAGGGTCAATGGCCAACCAAATTTACACATTAGAATGGTAACTCTGGAGGCAGGCAGAGGATGAGTAAACATGCAGACTGTCAAGAAAACAAGGCAGAAAGTCACTTTACCAACCAAGGCAAGAGGTGGTCAAGGCCTAAGGGCAACAGCAGCAAAAATAGGGAGAAGGGGAAAGTGAAGCCTAACAAGTTTTTTTGGACTGGTGAGACTGGAAGAGAAAAAACAAAACAGGTAACTGACGTTTCTAGCCAGAGCTCAATGATCACATCATTAACCACATTAAAAAGTAAAGGAGAAATCGTGTTTTCGTTTTAATCACTTCTTCCGGGAATGAAGGGAAAATGAAAGCTTTCAGTTTTGAAAATGGCTGTTTGTTCTGTTTTAAAATTATCTGTAGCATGCCAGGTTAAGCTCCGGGAGGTACTCTGAGATATGAGACTTGTCCTCAAAACGTCTGTGAGTGACAACTGGAGACATAAGATTCAAGACGCTTTGGTGAGATGCTCTAAGAGCAGATGATTCCACTGACAGATGGGCAAAGACAGAATTCACATTCAATCTTCGAATAAAATCAGCCTAGGAAGGATAGAGGGGAATGACAGGCAGAGAAAGATGATGACAACAAATCTGAAATTAGAGTTCTAAGTCCAATACCAAGTTTGGTGTTCACACACTCACAGGTCACAAAACATGTCAAATGATCACGACACTGGAACCACGAAACACAACAAAAGATAAAGGAAAGAGGACAGCCAAGCAGCAAATCACAATGCCAATGAAGGCCACATGCGAAATGAGTCACTACAGGGCACACCACAAATTCCAAACACCTGCACAAAAAGGAATGAGCAGACCAACTGGGAAACCTTAAGACCCCAGTATAGCTCCATCTATTAGCTTACTGTCAAGATCTGTCCCCTCTACACCAAACTTTTGCTCCAGAGAACCACAGGGGCTGTGGACAGGTTAACATACATTGTTATCTAAAGGGGGACGCAGACCAAAATAAGCTCCTAAAGAAGGCAGCAGGGGCAGAACTGCATGTGGGATAACAGTTAAATAACCAATCATCTGAATTTAAAATACTGTCCTATACTGCAAACGTTTTGTTTTTAAAAGCAAGGAAGCTGGAGGCGTAAGGCAAGAGAAGGTGGAGTCACTGGCAATGAGGATGTGGAGGGGGATTAACAACAAAAAGTGTGAAACTACCAGATACCTCAACTTCCATTTGCACCAACACCAACAGCTGCGCTAAGACCAATGCTTGGCATGTCCTAAAACTTGATGCACTTCAAAGCACTTTTACACCTTCCATTTTTTGGAAGTGGCAAAATACAAGGGGACAATAACTTTGGCAAAGCTGATACTGGACTTGGTTCTATCTCTGATGATTATCCATATTACACTCAGTTAACCAAATTCAATCCGCTCACAAGTAAAATGAGCTTGTTTTCGTACTAGAGGTCTTTTTCATTTTATCTCCGTTAATTTATTTGAGCAGAGTGCCAAGCACTGGCAGACCCTCACCAGGGGCTACCACCCTTCCTTCCAGAGGTCTTTATTAGCTGTACTCCCGTGGGAAAATCGCTAACTTCTTTAGGTCTCAATTTCCCCACCTGTCATGATGCCTTCCTTACAGGGTTGTTTGCGGATGAGATAATTAATGTAAAGTGGTTTGTAAACCAGAGTACAATACAAGATGTAAAGCAGAATTGTCTCCAGGCCTGGCAAATAGCAGCTGCTCCCATTTTATCTCTAAAGGAACTGAAAACACCAGAAGGGTTAAATGACGAGCATCCAGGAAGATTGGGTAAAGAACTCAACACCTACCCTCACGTCTCCCGTCACCCCACACAGCTTGCTCAGACCTCAAGTACCCTCCACCCGCTCAAGGCCCTCCCACATCACCTTAATTTTCTTAATACTCAGGTTAGGGGGAGGGCGACTGCAAACGAAAGAGGCAAAAGGATACCATAAAATGACTCGCCCAAGGTCAAAACAGCAGAGCAGAAGGAAAGGAAACGTTGACTGCCCCCAGCGGAGGCCACGTCTCCGCGACTCCCACACCGCCGAGCAGCGCCGCGCCCCCGCGTCCCAGGGCGCCTCGGCCTCCAGCGCGCGCGCCCCGCCGCGCCCCTCACCGCCGGCCCGCGCCCCTCTGCGCCCGCGCCCGGCCCCCAGTCCCCCGCGGACCCCCTGAGGCGGGACCCGCTGAGGAACACAAAGGTTCAGCGTCCACACGACTGGGCCCGCCCGCGCCCCCTTCCACGCCGTCGGCCTCACGCACTATGGCGCTCCACACCGGGGGCCCCGCCGCCGCCGCCACCGCCGCCGCCGCCTCCGCCGCCGGGCCAGAGCCGCCCGGACACCCAGTCCCAGCATCCCCCGGGCAGCGCGAGCCCGAGAAGGCCGCGGACTTCCTCCACCAGCTCCGCCCCCGCCGCAGCCCTGGGAAGAGCCCGCCGCCGGCGCTGACGGAATGCGCCCCTGGCCAATTGAAACGCGCGTGCGGAAGGGGCGTGCTTACGGACTTCTCTGGCGGCCAATCGAAACGCGCACCCGGAGAAGGGGTGGCTACCGCTCGCGGGCCCCGCCCCGTCCGTGCTTCCGCTAGGGCGGAAGAGGCGAGCAGAAACTTTCCCAGAGTTCCTCCGAGCTCGGGAACCCACTGAGGGGCTGCGGCAGTTGGGGTGGGGCGGGGCCGAGGCTGTGGGCGGGGCAGGCTGCGGTGGGCGGGGCTGTGGGCGGGGACGCGCGGGCCCAACCCCGTCCCCGCGGGTCCGCTCTGCTTGTGACTGGGACCGGCAGCGGCGGTCACGCGGTTCACCTAATGATTCGCCGGAAAGTGAAGCCAGCGCGGGCGGCAGCCTCCGAGCGTGCGTTCGCGGCGGCCAGCGGGGCGCGTGGTCAGCCGGAGACCTGAGCGCCCGCCCGGGGCCAAGCCGGCAGGGCGAGGCCGGGGGCGTCCGGGGGAAGGGTCGAGGAGGGCCCTTGGGGGGCGGGGGCGGGCCGGGAGCGGAGCCAGGGGCCATGGCAGCGCCCGCGGACCCAAGGCGGCTGTGCCGGCTGGTGCAGGAAGGCCGGCTGTGTGCCCTGCGGGAGGAGCTGCGGGCTGCGGGAGGCGCCGGCTGCGCGGGGCCGGCCAGGGACACCCTCCTGCATTTCGCCGCGCGCCACGGCCGCCGGGAAATCCTGGCCTATCTGGTCGAGGCCTGGGACCTGGACATCGATGCCGCCAACCGAGACTACAAGCGGCCTCTGCACGAGGCTGCCTCCATGGGCCACCGGGACTGCGTGCGGTATCTGCTGGGCCGAGGGGCCGCGGTCGACTGCCTGAAGAAGGCCGACTGGTAGGTGGCGGAACTTGCGGAGAGACCCTCACCATTCCCCGCAGAATCGTAGATTCCCGCTCCTTTGTCGGCCTCCACGCCATAGCCCCTCAGCCTTACCCTATTGAGCAGAACATTGTTGCTACCCTTATGGGGTTAACTGCTCCGATCTTCTGTTCCAGACTGCCTCCCATGATAGAGCAGAGAACAGTAAAGTACATGATCAGATAGAATATAAGCAAACTACAAATTGTCTATATGTCCTACGTATAGCATGAGCCCCAGGGCGGGATGTTCTTCTAGGAACACGTAGCTAAATGATTACTTCACCAGTGACATTGTTTTAACTTTATACTTTGAAATTCGTAGTTATAGGTTCTCAGAAATTTGCAAAGACATGGGAGAAGTCCCATGCACCTTTCCCCCATCTTCCCCCAAAATTAACATGTTAACAGCCACAGTAAGGTAACAAGAAGAAGGAACCGCAATTGCTACAATCAGTATACTTACTCGGATTTCACCAGTTATACGTACACATGTGTGTGTCGGGGGGTGCTCTGTGTGATTTTATCACGTGTAGCCTTGCATGACCACCTCCACAGTCAACGATGCTCACCTGTAACCATCACACAAAGTAATTGCATTGTGTTAGATCCACATCGTTTTTAGTACTATGTCCACCTCCTTGGAGGTTATGAACATCTGAAGATGCATAACATAATGAAGTTCCTGAATGAATCCACAAGGGATTCCTGATCTGATATAAATAAGGAACACATCAGACAGCCAGATAGCTAAACAAAGTGCATCTTGCCCACTGGCATGGGGGGGCGGGGTGCGTAGACCTGGTGACTTCTTGAGGTTTGCACTTTGGCTGTGACTAAGCACAAAACTGATTTTCTTATGCTTATCCAGTTCTATGGGTAAGGAAACAGTCTTCCCAAACAACCGTTAAAAGGGCACGTTTCATTTGATTGTGTGCTTAGGAAATGCAGTTACAGTGAGACATTTTTGCCTGTTCTCACCTTGCTGGCTTTCTCAAGTCCCTTCCCTGGATTCATTCCCTCTGTGAAGCACTTCTTGAAGATTCCAGCCTTCATTTATCTGGGTGTCTCCCTCTTGATTTCTCATTCACTATCATTACTACATTACCAAAAATAAAAAATCAAAATAGTGTTGGTAATTAAGTAATATCAAAGCAGTCTCAGAGGACAGATCCTGGCTGAGACCCATGTAGTTATGTTGAGCTTCAGCTGGGCCAGCCCCTGGGACAGGAGGTAAACAAGACCTGCCCCTGCTTCCGAGAGTCATAGCAGATGAGAAGGCAGAAGCACAAAATCACTGATGTGGGAGAAGAGGAGTTGATAGTGATGTAGTTCACTGTCCCATAGTTGTGGACACACATCAGTTCAGAACCTTATTGTAATCACGCCGTTTCATTTGCTCCACCAATGTAGGCTCCTTATGGCAAAGCACTTTGTCACCTGCTCTGTTTTAACTCCTTTTCAGAACAGTTTAATTATCGGTTACTGATTGAGGTGAATGGGATAAGTCCAGCAGAGTACCTCTTATGCAAATATTAAGCACAAACTGTCTGTGATTTTGACTAGCTCTGTTCCAATTCAGTGCCATACTAAAAACTAGTTCAGAAACAACTTTGCCTCCTCAGTATTCCCCACCTGTAGGGGCGCCCACGTCACAATCATTTTCCCCTTGTTAATTCTCCCAGGGCCCTCATGACAGGCAGGGAAGTTGCCAGCCAAAGCTGTTTTCCTGCTTCCCAGACTCCCGAGTCCTCTAGGTCTTCCGTCTCTGCCAAGGGTGTGCGTTTTTCTGAAGCCCTGGTCGAGTGCTTCTAATGCCTCAGCTGCCCTTCCGTCTGACAGCTTGTCCCGATTGATCTTAGGACTCCTCTGATGATGGCTTGCACAAGGAGGAATCTTGAGGTGGTCCAGGACCTCGTGGAGCATGGCGCCAATCCACTGCTGAAGAACAAAGATGGCTGGAACAGTTTCCACATTGCCAGCCGAGAAGGCGACCCTCTGATCCTCCAGTACCTGCTCGCTGTTTGCCCAGCTGCCTGGAAGACAGAGAGCAAGATTGGGAGAACCCCGCTGCACACCGCAGGTATGACCTGGAGCTGTGCGGGATGCCACCCACCAGGGAGCGAGGGGTTGGGGAAATGGCAAGGCATACGAGCAGCTTTGGAGTATTTTGGCAAACACTTAGTTTCTAAAACCAGTGTCACCGGGCCCTTAACATGCTCTTCTTTCTTGTTTTAGGTGACTTTTCACATACATTTGTCTTCTCCTCTCCAGTTAGATGGTAGGCTGGTTCTGTTCCTTACTAAGTCTTTGACCTTGGGCAAGGAACTTAGTCTCTTGAGCAGGTTTCCTCAGCCACAAAATAATGATGATGATGCCCGTATCACAAGGTCGTAGGGATTAAGGCACATGCAAGGCCCTCTGTGCAGTGCTCCACACACAGTGAGCACAGGACAGCTACAGCTGCTATTTTCACAACCATTTTGACATTATTATTATTAAAAGCAAAAGGAAAGGGGACTATTTCCTTGTATCTTCAGTAATACCTACTATGGTACTGTCCATTTAAATAAATATAGGTGCTTATAATTAAATACCAGGGCTCAATGGATGTGACTTATCTAGTGACAATGTTGAATATAAATCTGGACTACCATTTTCATTGTTTGGAGTAATTATCCTTAACTCCGAACTGTTTATTTGTAGATTATCTTAGTTGAAAGCAAAAGCACCACGGTATAAGACAAAAGGGGCATTAAGTAGACCAAGAGTCCAGGTCAAGACATTTAGAACATAATCTTTAGCCCTCTGGATAGCACATTGAATTAGAATACAGGGCTTTTAGGTTTCTCTGAAATCAATACCTGTGACATGATGTAATTGAGGAGATAGGCACACAGTTATTCTGGCCACTGTTAGGGACTAAAGAATCCTTTATAAAACTTTGCACATGAGTGGAAAAACTTCTCTGCTCGTGAATTGTTTGACGAACTACCCTGCTCTTGTGGAGAAACAGTCAGTACCCAGTCATTCACACAAAACAGTGGAGAGTAGATAGTCAAAATCTTTTTTTTTTTTTTTGGGCCACGCCGTGTGGCTTGTGGGATCTCAGTTCCCCGACCAGGGATTGAACCCGGGTTAGAGCAGAGAAAGCTCGCAATCCTAACCACTAGGCCACCAGGGAACTCCCTCGAAATCTTTATTATAGAGGATAGTTATTTCTAGCAGGAGAATTAAATTCCTGGTTATTTTGTCATGGATTACTCTTAAAATGTTTTACATTTCTTGGGAAAAAACTGACTGGTCCTAGGGATTTGTAGCACGAAAGCGAGGAGGCAGGTTTAAGATTGAATGTTTGCCATCAGAGTCTCATAAAGACAAGATAATCAAGTGTGAGCCTTGTACCTGTTAAGTGAAAACATCACTCTTTACCACTCATTGAGCTAAATTTGTCTTTTTCTGGGGCGGTGGCAGTGTACCTAACTTAATACTCTTTCCTGGAAGTTACAGCTAGAGGGATGGGGCACAGAGAGGTGCCAGGAGGGAAGAAGCATTTTATTTTTGTGCTAAAAAGCTCTCATTCTCAACTCTCTCCACCCAGCAATGCATGGCTGTTCAGAGGCAGTAGAGGTGCTTCTTCAGAGGTAAGAACAAAACAGCAGATTAAGGAAAATATTTGCTAATTGACAGTTAATATCAGTGCTGCATAATATCAGAGCTCAGACAAAATGTTCATAAAGAATCTAAGGTACCAAAACAGACATGAACAAAGGACTTAAGCAGATAAAGAAGGTGAAACAAAAATAGCTAACAAACCTGGGGAAACATTGGCCTTTTATCTGTTCATTCAACAGACATTCATATACTCACTCA
Organism: Monodon monoceros; assembly: GCF_005190385.1. Taxonomy (NCBI): domain Eukaryota; kingdom Metazoa; phylum Chordata; class Mammalia; order Artiodactyla; family Monodontidae; genus Monodon; species Monodon monoceros. The sequence continues at coordinate 25,332,288 of NW_021703778.1, forward strand.
GCACTCACTGTACCAGGCGCAGGGGCTACCACAGCAACAAAATAATGCGGTTTCCCCCCCAACCCATGGAACTCACAGACGGGCAGGGAAGATAGACGCTGCCCACGTCGTGTGAGTCTGATGAGCATTACAGGGAATTGCGAGGTCCCCACAACAGCATGGGACGTGGCCTAGGGGTGAGGGATCTCGGCCCCAGTGACACTGATGCTATGACCTGGAGGAGGCTGAAAATGGGGGCAGGGTGGAGGGGGCATTCCAGGCAGAGGTGACAGTACCGTGAATGCTCAGGGCCGGGGACAAACACAGTGCACAGAAGAGACCAAAAGAAGATAGGCACTTGCTGTGTCCCAAGAGTGACGGGGAGGCTGCAGAGGAAGGGCGATTCAGGGCCAGTGGGACACTGGGCACCATCTGAGGATTCCAGATCTTGTGCTAAGCATATAAGATACCACTGAATAATAAGAGATTTTCATTTTTCAAAGATCCCCCGGTTGCAAAACAGAATGGATTGGAGGGGGAGCAAGCGTGGGTGCTGTGAACGCAGTCCGGCGGCTGTTGCAGTTGAACAGGAGAGATGGTGGTGGCTGGACCACGATGCTGACTATAGGGTGAAGAGAAAGGTCTGGAGACACTTGAGAGGTAGAATCACCAGATCTCGGTGAATAAAGGGACAGACGGAATGAGGGAGAAGGACGAGTCCAGGATGATGGCCAGGTGTCTTGTTTAAGCAGCTGGTGCTGTGCTGGTGCCACCTGCCGAGGTAGATGACACCTGGGGAGGAGGGGCAGGCTTGGGGAGAAGCTGGCAGTGTCACTTTTGGGCATGTTGAGTCACATGTACCTGTGAGACACCCAGGCAGAGACATCCAGCGGGCAGTTAGACACAGATTTTAGCCCAGAAGAGAGGTGTGGGCTGAGATACAGGAGTGGGCCTCGTCAACATGGAAGTGATGATTGAATCCATAGGATGGAAGTGGTTACCTAGGAGACGATGAGTGAAGAGGAGGAGGCCTAATGTAGTGCCCCGAAAGCATCACTGTGTAGGGCTTGCCTCCTACGTGTTGGGACTGTATACCTGCAGTCATAAATACTCCTTCCTTCATTCAGCAGATGTTTTCTAAGCACCTCCTGTGTGTGTTAAGCACTGGGTGATAAGCAGTTAACACAGTTCTTTCCCTAACAGCCTGCAGGCTAGTGTGGAAGCCAAGTATAGACACACAATCACAGAAATGTCATAAAATTTCAAATGGTGATGATACTACAAAGGGAAAGTCCACAATGCTGTGCGGGAGCAGGGGTCATCCTGTAGATCTGGGGGAGAAGATGGGCCTCTGAGGTCCTCCTGAAGCTGAGATTTGAAGGATGCCTTGGAGTGGCCAGGTGAAGAATGGCACTAGGATGTTCCAAGCAGAGGGGACCAGCAAGTGCAAAGGCAGCAAAGAGCCTGGCACCCAGGGGAGCAGAAGGAGGTGGGACAGGCAGGACCGTTGAAGGTAGGAACAGAAGAAGATGAGACAGGTGAGAGGTAGGGCCGAGAGGAAGGGGAGACAGGTGTGACCACGAGGAAGGTAGGAATGGAAAAAGGGAGGACTGGGGAGAAGGGAAGACGGGTAGGAATGGAAGGAGGTAGGACCATGAAGCAATAGGAACAGAAGAAGGAGGACAGATAGGCTGTGGGACCGAGAAGAAAGTGGGACCGGACAGAAGGGGGGGTCACCTTAAGCACAGGGAGGAGGGGCCCCAGGATCCCGGAGAAGTGAGTGGATGCCACATAATCCTGACCATGGGAGGTCATGTTGAGGTTTTAGGCTTTGTCCTTTGTGGTTGGGAAGTAGTTAAAGCTTTTAACCAGGAGAGGCTGTACCCGAATTACGTGGTGAAAAGATTACTCTGTCAGTGGTGAGAGCAGAATGGCTGGGCCGGAACCAAAGAGAGAAAAATGGGTAGGAGGCTGTTGCCTGTTGGCTTGGTCTTTTTTTTTTTTCTTTTTTCTTTTTCCCGGCTGCATTGGGTCTTGGTTGCTGCACATGGGCTTTTCTCTAGTTGCAGCAAGCAGGGGCTATTCTTAGTTGTGGTGTGAGGGCTTTTTTTTTTTTTTAACATCTTTATTGGAGTATAATTGCTTTACAATGGTGTGTTAGTTTCTGCTTTGTAACACAGTGAATCAGCTATACATATACATATATCCCTCTTGCGTGGGCTTCTCATTGCGGTGGCTTCTCTTGTTGTGGAGCATGGGCTCTAGGCGCATGGGCTTCAGTAGTTGTGGCACATGGGCTTCAGTAGTTGGTGGCACACAGGCTTAGTTGCTCCGTGGCAGGTGGGATCTTCCCAGACCAGGGCTCGCACCCGTGTCCCCTGCCTTGGCAGGCGGATTCCTAACCACTGCGCCACCAGGGAGGTCCCTGTTGACTTGGTCTTAAGGGGTGAAGACAAAGATGGAGACAAGGATACAGTTTTGTTTAATATTTTGGATGTAGAATCGAGAGGTTTTGGTAATAGATTGGCTATGAGGGATGAGGGGTGACTTCAATGTTCTGCATGAGAAACTGGAGAGATCACGGTCCCTAAAATGTGACAAGAAGCTTAGAGGAGGAGAGGGTTTGCTGGGGAAACCAACCTGCTCTCGAAGAGCTCAGTACAGATACTGAGGTGGGGAAGGAGGGCGAGCACTCCAGGTTCTCACGGATCATCTATAAGGCAGGTGGTCAGGAGTCAGCACCATTGGGTTTGAAGCGGTGACTGTTCCCAGCTGTTACTTTGTGTTTGGGCTCTAGGTGCCAGTATGAACCGGACTGCAGAGACAAGTGTGGCCTCACACCCTTCATGGACGCCATCCAGTGTGGACACATCGACATAGCCAGGCTGCTCCTCGAAAAACACAAGGTATAGAAATGGTTTGGTTTTATCCCTTTAGTTCTTCCTACAAGTTTTAGATCATGGGATAAACAGGAAGCATTGTTGTTCAGATCATGGGTTCAAATCTCAGCTCTGCCACATCCCCCCCTCTGAGGTCCCCTTTACCTCTTTAAGCAGCAGTGTTTCCATTTGTAAAACAAGGTTACTATAAGGATTACATAACATAATGTACATAAAGCAGTTAGCAAAATAAGTATTCAATAAATAGTAGTTGTTTCGTAATAATAATAACAACAGACTTTCCCCAGTAACTCTATTTGTTTGGCACTTTAGCCTACAGCGTTGAATCTTAACCATTCTTTTTGGTTAGAGCATCCTTTGAGAATCTGACAAAAGCTTTGTATGTATCATGTGCCCAGGAAAATGTACATAGACCACAGAGTTTTGCCAAAATGTCAGAAGTCCATGGACCCAGGTATCTCTGCTCCTTACCTTTGTTCATGTCTCTCCCAACCTCTAGGCTTGCATTTCTGCTGAGGACTCCCTGGGGGCCCAGGCCATCCACCGGGCAGCAGTCACTGGGCAGAATGAGGCCGTCCAATTCTTGGTCTCTGAGCTTGGCATCAACGTAGATGTGAGAGCAGCCTCCACCCACCTCACAGCACTTCACTACGCAGCTAAGGTTTGTTTCTTTCCAGAACAGTGTTCTTGCTTCCTTAGGCTTGCCTAACTCTGTTGATGAGTAACCCTGTAGTCGTGGTTCTTTTGCTCGATCTCTATGGAAAAAAGAAATTGCCCATGACATACTCTTAAAATGGTCATGATTCTAAAGCCCTGTGGCCCTTTAAATAGAAACCTGCCTTTATTTGTTTCTGGGTAAAAACTGAGAAGAGCCCTTTACTCCATGTAATGTCTGGGCTCTGTGTTCCCTCCTGCCCTTTTTTGTTTTCAGGAATAATGTTATTTGAAGCCGTAAAAATCCATCGTATGAAATTCCTAGTTCCTTATCCTTTTACTGGATTTCAGAAGATTTCTTTAAGTAAGAAAAGGGAATTGCATTTACTGGGCTCTCTGATGTATGAAGTATTGAAGACACACAAAAGTTTTCGCTAGAAAAGTAGCCACTATCTTTAATTGGCCGCCTGCCTTTACTTGTTTTCCTAGCAACAGGAATAAACATTTTTCTGGTGAACTGCACTCCCCTGCCTGTGTTCCCCCTTTGAGAACGTGGGTATACAGTTGAGGGTGGGCTAAGAGCATGGTCTATGGCCACGGGGATAAAAGCGAGTGGGAAGATTGAACCTGCAGCCTTGGTTTCAGTCTCAGCAGGTACTGACAGGCTAACTGGCTGGACAAAGGTATATCGATTGCTTCACAAAGGACAATGCCAGCTGTGATAATAATCCCATCCAGGGGAGGTTACGCTCTTTTCCAGTTTATTTCTCCCCTAAAGATTTAGCAAAGAGTGTGTTTGCTTGGGAGATTTAGAATTGTGCTTTCTGAGTAAATCACAAGATTTATACTCCTTACACTGAGGGAAACCCAACCACAGTGGTCAGTGATTTGGCTACAAAATTGATCATCTGTATTCTAATAACTAAGCGTCAGCTACATCTTCAATGATTCATGCTGAAGTTCAAGAGTAATGTGACGAGCCTTCCTTTGGATATGAAAATTCAGTTTCAGCAGTCGAGTATTTTAGAAAAAGCACCTAATGTGCATTAGAGTTTGTGTTTAAGGCTCGCTTTTGTTGTCATTACAGTGGTAACACGTTTATTTCAACTCTCAGGAAGGACACATAAGCACAATCCAGACACTCTTGTCCTTGGGTGCCGACATCAACGCCAAGGACGAAAGAAATCGATCAGGTATGACCTCATTTTACACGTGCTTTGAAAATTATTAGTAAACTGAATGTAAACAGTGGACTTCTATGTTAAAATCATCACTTTTAATATTATTCCTCTAGTAGCTCAGCAACTTTTCCTTAAAAAAGCACCTCCTCCATTTGCAAAGCTATAGAATTACTGCTGTTACCATGGTAACGATGATGACTACTACTCCTTACTGCTGCTGGTATTACTGTTGTTGTTTTGATTATTTTAAACCACACAACGTATGTGAAATCAAAGCACTTTCTATCTTAATCCATGATCACACCAGCTCCCCAGGTGTTACATAGATTCTTCATAGGTCTTCTCTCTACGGAATGTATTTTAAAACCTTAATCACTATAATTTTTTAGATTTCGGGCTCAGAAAGATATTTTCAGAGCTAATTTCTTAGACTTGGACTTTAGAATAAACCTTCTCAGTATCACTCTGCGCACCAGTGTCCATCTTGCAAGGGTTAAGTAGGACCTTGTGATGCTTCACAACTCACTCCAGGGCTGCAGAGGAAGGTCACTAAGTCCCAGGACACAAACTTTCTCCTAACGACAGGGGAGCAGGACCCAGGATCATGGCTCACAGCACATCAGAAACCCTCAGCGCCAGTTTCTAACCAGAATGGGAAGATGTGTCAGCAGTTTTTCTTTCTGTTACGTCATTCTTACTCATGGTGATATTTTTACTTACACAGAGAATTCACAAAACTTTGAAAATGTCTTGTGTACTATTTAAAGTCTCCTATTTCTCATTAACTTACTTTGTTGTTTTAGACAAGTCTCTCAAATTCTCTCCAGTTGGTTTTGTTACTTTTAAAACCATTTGTGACCAAGTCAGGTTAAAAGGAAAAATGTTTTGATCCAGAATAGGCAAAGTCATAGGGAAGAATATGGAACTATGAAATCTGTGCAATTGAAAGAGTCAGTGTTTTTATCAGGGACATCCTGCTCCCCAGTCAGTACTGCTGTAGCTGATGCACTGAGCTGGGTGCCTCTGTCCCCACCCAGCCCTGCACCTGGCCTGCACGGGGCAGCACGCGGCCTGCGTCAAGTTCCTCCTGTGCTCTGGGCTCGGGGACTCTCTGGACATGACGGGCACCCTGGCTCAGCAGCTCACACGGAGTCCGGATATCCTTCAGTGCTTCAACCACAGCGCAACAGCTGAGGGCGTTTCCAGAGGAAAACAGTGAACCCACAGTAATGCACATCCTGCTGCTTGAATCTGTTTGCAGATGCAGTGAAATGGGCCAGTAGCCAGTGTTTTCTGCCCTCCCTCTCCTGCACTCCCCGCTTTGGTGGCGGATTCCCCAGGGATGAGGCGTCTGTCTTCCTGGCTGTATGATTGCACACCGCACGATCGGAATCTTTCCATAATCTCTGATTCACTTTTTCTGCCCTTCCAGTGGAGTCAGATGAAGTCGGTGTCTGGAATCCTTAGAGAAGCATGAAAATACAGTGTACATACTGTTATGTATGTGTGTGAAATGTTTTATAATCAAGAGTGTGTGGTGAGGCCATGATAATAATATTTAGAATATAGCAAGTTCCTATTGCCTTGAGAGGTAAAACATAATTGGCCTGTATACTTTCTTCTTTCATGGGCTTTTCATTGGCATTGCAATGGTTTAACTTTTGGCTTCAAAGCCTGGAAGGAAATGCTGGGATCTGTTTACATAGACATTTACAAGGAATGGAAACGTTTCTATAGTCTAAGCACTGCTCCTTGAGCTATAATGTTTTAATCTTGAGGTTATTATTTTTTTAATGACAAGTTCTGTATTGGCTCCCTTTGGATAATAAAGGCATCTCAAAATGCATTGAAGATATTTACAAAGCTTTTCCACGACCTCATTTGAAAAATGGGGTTTGTCCCACAGGTCACATTTCCTGTCCCACCTTCCACCTGCCCACGGAAGCTTGTGGCTGTCCAGGAGTGAAACACTCGACATTGTAACTTTGAAAAATTTTGTAGCAACTTAAACAGATTGAAGAAAGGATGAGTCCTCAGGCATTTGGATTCTTTTCCTGTTTCTTTTCCTTTTCTTTTTTTCTTTATATGCAAATAATAATTATTAGTCCAAGTCAATCTGTTAAAAAAGCGTTCTCATCAGTCACAAGCAAGACGCAGTCCCCTCGTTCAGTGTCATCTGGTAAGAACTCATCACACACCCTCACCCCCGTTCTCAGCATCGTGCCAGGCTGGGCAAATAGTAGGAATGTCCAGTTCTCTGTTATTCCCAGGTGGTGCTGGCTGATTTTTATCCCTAACAACCAGATAAATGTGCTGGTAGAAACACGACTGGGACCTCTGAGTCACACACTGTCTCCATCTGCACCTTCTCCAGCTGCAGTTAACCGTTTCCTGTTGCTCCAGAGATGTCTTCGTGTCCCTGCCTTTGGGTCTTTGGATGGCCTGTTACATGCATCCCTACTTGCAGGTGGGACAGAAAGACCGGTCTGGGGCTGCCCTTCTCCCCTCAACACACACGTGAAGCAGCTTTTTCTTTGCAGTGACTGCACACAGGTGTGTTCCCACCCGAGCTGTGCCTCTGCCTTACACACTTGCCATGATGATGGTCTGTCGGGTTATGCTTGGTTCTCCAGTACACGGCTCTCCATTGAAAACGCCCCTGTAGCGTGGACAGGGCTGCTGGATGCTGCTGCCAAAGCTACTCGAGAGCCAGAGAGGGCAGTGATGATAGTAACATACATTGTGGCAAAGATAGCGGTGATGATATAATTACAACCTATTACCGCAGTAGTAATATATTGAGAATGCTAATGACAATGGTGGTGATCATTAGTATTATTCCCTCACTTCCTAATTATAGGTACTATTCTCACTTCCTTTGGGTGTTAAAAGTGGGGCCCTTCCCTGGCCACCAGATCTAGAATTTCGTTCCCTCCTTCAACATTTTATATCTTCTTCCCTTAGTTCATGTTTTCTCCATAGCATTTACCACTGTGGAATATACCAGCTGTCTTGAGTTATTTATTTTCTCTGTTGTCTGTCTCCCCCACGAGAATGTAAGCTCCTTGGCCAGGGTTTTTGTGTCTCTTGCTCACTCACTATATATACAGGACCCAGAACAATGCCTGGCGCATGGTAAGGTTGTAGATCATGAAATAGCCAACGAGTGAACGATAACTTCTGTTTCTTGAGCACTTACTGTGTCCTGGATGCTGTGCTGAGTGCCTTTCCTGGCCAGTCTCGTTCCATCCCTGGCTCTTACGAGGGGCAGCCCCTCCTAATTATCCTCCATCTCAAGCATCCTTTCTCATCCCGACCTCCTTAGAGAAGAGCCTGTGCTTGGTTCCCAGTTCATGGGCACTGCCGGCCCCTGCCGCCCCCTGCCGCCCGGCTTCCTCACTGCTGCTCTTAGGTCACCGGGACCCAATTGCCAAATCAAGTAACGTGCCTTTAGCCCTCATGTTACTGATCCTTTCAGTTCAATTATCAATCACTCCCACCTTCCGGAAGCTCGTTTCTTGTCACCTCCGACAACACGCTTCTGGGTTTTCCTTTCTGACCTTCCTTTTCCGTCTCTGTCGTGAGCGCCTCTGTCAGGGCCTATCCCATACATGCTTCTGTCCCCGCTCAGCACTGTCCCTGTGCCGAGTGTGCCTCCAACCCATCTCATCCACTCATCTCACTGCCCCCTGACCGTTGAGTCCCTCCAGCCCTGGCCCTCTGCTGCCGGCTATACGTTTTTGCATGGATGTCCCAAGGCTGCCCCACACTCAACTCGCTCAAAACCTAGCCTCCCCCTAAAATAAAAAATTAAAAAAAAAAAACATTGTAAATCAACTATACCCTAATATAAAGTAAAAAATTGTAAAAAAACAAAAACAAAAACCCAAAAAACCCTAGCCTCCCCCAAACTGTGTACATTCATTCTGCGCCTGCTGTCTGAGCTGTGACACCGCCCTTCATCCCGCCTCCCTGGGTCCCTTCCTTCTACAGGAGGCCCGGCCAGTCTGGTCAGCTCCATCCTTACGGTGACTCCCTGGTTCGGGCTTCACATCCAGACTGCTGCTGCCACAGCCCAAGTTCTCCTCCTGCGCCCCCTCAGATGCATTCCCCGCACAGCCGCCGGGGCTCTGATGTGACCAAGGGCGCTGACCGCCGATGCTGGCCGCCACCTTCACCAGGGTTCCCAGCGCCTCATCCATGACCCACGTCCAGAGACCGTGGCCGGTCCTTCCGAGAGCGCAGCTGATCCACGTGAGAGGTCAGAGCAGAAGCCGGAAGGGATACAAAGAATTGCTGTCATTTGAAAATAGCTGGGACCCAACACACATTACCAAAAAAAGTTATACAAGAAAGTATTTACAAGACAAAAGTGGAAAAGGGATTGCAACATGGAAAAGAAAGCACAAAGCTCACACTCGGAAAATGAGAGCTCTGCTGTTGCGGGGCGGGGGGAGCAACACTTTATCCAGCCTGCTGTTCCTAGATCCGCCAGCAGGTGGCGGCACAGAGCAATGTCCCTTTTATTCGCCCAGGCTTTTTTTTTTTATAGAGCCCATCGTAAAATATAAAAAAGTAAAGGAGAAAACAAAACCGATCATTCCGCTGCCCTGAAATGACCGCCCTTACTTCTTCCTAGTCTTTGTAAATGTACATAGTTGAGATGATGCCGTATGTGCGGTTTACCCCAACTTTACATCTCAAGCACATCCTAATACTCTTCAGAATTCTGTGACCTTTTAGTTTAATGGCTGTCTAATGCCCCATCGTATGACTGTCCACACTTATTCCTTTATGTTGTCATTTTGGGGTGGTTTTGTCTCGTTAAGATGAGATGTAGATGGGATAACCAGTGAAGCTTTGTCAAATTCGACTGAAAGCAGGTTTAGGGAGCGGGTCCTGCGGCAGGTGGGGGGAGGGGGACCGGAAGCCCGTGGAGGCCAAGCTCCAGGCGCACAGGAGAGAGGAGGGAGGGCAAGGAGACAGCTTCAGGTGGACCCACACAAACACCTCAACTGACATCGGTTTTTAGAGGGAGTGGGGTTGGTGGAACACGTGTGTTACATTTTCTACCATCGCGAATAACAATGTGCAATGACATTTGACGGTCTGTAGACTTGTTAAAATTGCTTTCATAAGCCAGCAAGGGTGTGGAGGGTTCAAGACCCAATTTGAAAGAGGGATGTGATGTTTATCGAGAAAAACGAGGTAGAAGTGGGGCCTGGCCTTTGACCTGAGCCGTGACAGTAGGATTTGCTTGGCCTGCATGAGGAAGGCCTATGGGAAAGCATTTGTAACATCCCCCAGAAAGGTGATTGACTTGGTAACATGGACAGGCCAAGGGCTTCCTGAGAAGAGCACTGGGGAATATTTACACTCAGCAGCCACCCAGGAGCTGCCACAGGGCCTTTTCTGGCCTGAGAACGTCAACCTCAGGGTGAACGCAGGCATTTCAGCCGGCCTCGTGGTGTGAGCTAAACCCCTTTTTCCTTCTTCCCCGTCTCTGGAAGACTCAGAGCATACTTAAGGGTGGGTGGCATCCCGGGGGGCACATGAAACAACATGAAAAACACCGCAGAGTGGTGATTACCTCTTGTTCAGGGTTCACTGCTCCAGGCGTTCCTCGCCCGGTTACCAGGATGGCCTGAGGACCAGTGGTACTGCTGGCAGGATCAGGGTGCCTCTCCAGGCTCTGCAGTTAGCAGAATCCAACTCACATCCAGAAGTGTGGCTGGAAGGGAGCCCAGGAAACGTGGTTTATAATCTTCCTGGTACTGCAGTGTAGGAAATCCCATAAAGAGGAGGTGGCGTTCGAGTCCACACACCCACCATACTCGGTGTTGCTGGAATACCTTAGCAAATCTACCACCTGGGACCCCCACAGCCCCAGGGGCTAGTCACTAATGCCTGTAAAATAATCCCCCCAAAGGAGAATCATTTCAGTGTTCTTTGGACTTCAAAAGTAGCCAAAGAATTCAAGTGACAGCTTATGGCAGAAAATCTTTTTCAGTTATTGAAATTAGGGCATAACTAAGAACATTCAGAATACCACACACACAGTTTAGGTGGTCTTGGTATAACTGGTAGGGGTGGGACAGCAGTGACTGCAAAATGAAAGTAGTTAGCATGTACATGCTCTGTTAGGGGAGACTAAGGGGAAACAGGTGTTCAGCCTAGAAAAACATTCTAGTGGATTTCCTATGAAGTCAATGTGTCCTGAGTTTAATTTTGAAACAAATTTAAAAATTGAAATAAATTAATTAATTAATTAAAATCTACCACCTGGGAAAGTGCCTGATTCCCACACACCATCACCAGAGCTGTGCTACCACATTCTTAATTTCTGCTAACTTGATACACCATCTCACTGTTGTAATCCTGCACTTCTTTAATTATGGATCAGATTGAAGAGCTTTAGATTGATTTACTGGCCATTTACATTTTTTCAGTTTTTATCAGCATTTGTTAGCTATGACCTAGTCCACAACAAACTACCACAAAATTCAGTGGCTTAGAAAACAACTGTTGATTTCTCCAGAGGCTTCGGGTCCTCCGGTGGTTTGCTGATCCTACCTGAGCCGGGTGGGTGGCGTCCTGTCGCTTGAGCCAGCCGTGCAGGATGGAGTCGGCTCTGCTTTGTGTGGGTCCCTTCCTCAGTCAGGCTGGCCCAGGCTTGCTCTCCTGACAGCGGCAGGGATTGGACAGAGGAAAAAGAGACTCCAGTGCCCTTCTGTCTCTGCCCTGTGTGTGCAGACACTCCCATCCCATCAGCCAAAGCAAGTCCTCCTGCCAAGCAGAGCATGCGCCAGAGGGCACCACCCAGAGCCTGGATACTGGGAGGCCATTGACTGAGACCACTGGTGAAATCAACATCTTGCATTATATTTGACCGTTGTTTTGTTTGTCTTGATTTGTGAGAGCCTTTTTTATACTGAGTGAATTAGCTCTACACAAAATTCACGTGGTAACTAAAATTTTTGGTGTGCATTTATAAGTGAAGAAAAAACAGACTACAGCATTGCAGAGATAATTTCCTATATATCTCCTTTTTTAGAAAACCTCTTTTGAATAGATATGGTCGTACATAGAGGCTAACTAAAATTCTTGGAGTGGAAAGACACTGCCTGGATGCAGTGGGGTATGTCTGTTTGGATTAGTCTCTGATAACTTCAGAGCACCTCTCAGATTCTAGAGCATTCACCTGTGCCAGGCTACAGCATGCATGGACTTTATTTTTCCCCGTTTTGCTGAAAATCCACAATCAACTAAGATTCAGATGAACATAAAAGACCTAGGAACGAAGTCCAGCTTGCAGGTTACCCTGTCCCTTGGTCCACAGCTCTGGTCTCACTCCCCATTCTTCCAGCTGACGCGGGCTTAGCTAGCTCAATTTAATCATTTAACGTTAGACTGAAACAAAAATCGCTTAGTAAGAAAGGTCCGCAAGTAAAGAAAAACACATACTCCAAAAGCAAAGAAGAATGGGCCTCCATGAGTGTGGATCCCATATTTTCTCAAAAACACCTTCCTGACCTTATACGCATGCATGTGGGGAGGGAAGATCAATAAAACATTTACACACATAACTTTTCCTTCTCAGAGCTTCCATCCACTCTATTCACACCTCCTTTGTTGCCTACATTAGTTACAATATAAATTCTCCCATAGCAAATACCCAAAATAACAGAGGCATAAACACAAGTGTATTTCTCTCCCAGGTAAAAGCCTGGGCAAAGCCAACCTAGGGTGGGTTAGGACAGTTGGGGACAGACAGACCCCCGATGTCAGTGTTCCAGGCCCTAAGACTGCTCACCAGCCTGTAAAGGGAGTTGCACCCCCGTTTTAGGAAGGCAGGTGTAGGGACTTCCCTGGTGGTGCAGTGGTTCCCTGGTGGTGCAGTGGTTAAGAATCTGCCTGCCAATGCAGGTGACACGGGTTCGAGCCCTGGTCCGGGAAGATCCCACAGGCCGCGGAGCAACTAAGCCCGTGTGCCACAACTACTGAGCCTGCGCTCTAGAGCCCACGAGCCACAATGACTAAAGCCCGCACGCCTAGAGCCCATGCTCCGTAACAAGAGAAGCCACCGCAATGAGAAGCCTGCGCACTGCAACGAAGAGTGGCCCTTGCTCACCGCAACTAGAGAAAGCCCGCGCGCAGCAATGAAGACCCAACACAGCCAAAAATAAATAAATGTTTTAAAAAACCTCTAAAATTTTTTTAAATTTTTTTTAAAAATTAAAAACGAAGGCAGTTGTATCATTTCCATTCCCATCCCGCTGGCCACAGCTTAGCCATGATAGCTGGCAGAGAATCAAAGTTGGGGGCAAGATGGGGTCTCTGCCACCTGCCATTTTCAGAGCTGCCTTGATGAGGGCTGTTTGTGTGCAATCACCTGTCCCCCCACCCTGCACGCACAGACACACTCACTCCCTAACCCCAGTTTTTAAAGTCCCGAGGAGCAGAGCACAGCCCACTCATTCACAGATGTGTGACGTTGTACAGACACAAGAGGCCACCTGTGTAAACGGTATGGGGGGAGAGGCAGGCTCTGTCCCGCGTGGAGCAGGCACGGGTCCTTGTGCCAGTTACTTCCCCTCTCTGCGCTCGGTTTCCTGGTGGAAGGTGTGGCAGTGGCACCGCCTTCCGTGTTCATTGTGAGGATTCAGTGGGGTCGTGCTTGAGATGACCGGCACATGGTAAGCACATGCATGTCACCTGTGGGCATCTTCCCCGGTAACTGCAGCAGGATAAAGAGTCAGGGCTGATGCCCTATGGAGGCATCATTTGTATTTTGTGTCCCTAATTTTCTTTCTCGTTCCTTCCTTGGGGACATCTCCCCACTTGGCCCTGAGGTGCCTCCATTTTCTTTTTTTTAATCATTCTTTTTTAAATTAATTAATTTACTTATTAATTTATTTGGTTGCGCCAGGTCATAGTTGCGGCAAGCGGGCTCCTCAGTTGCGGCTCGCCAGCTCCTTAGTTGCAGCTCATGGGCTCCTTAGTTGTGGCTTGGCAGCTCCTTAGTTGTGGCTTGCAGGCTCCTTAGTTGCGGCATGCGAACTCTTAGTTGCAGCATGTGTGTGGGATCTAGTTCCCTGACCAGGGAGCCTACCCGGGCCCCCTGCATTGGGAGCATGGAGTCTTAACCACTGTGCCACCAGGGAAGTCCCCCTCCATTTTCTTTACTGAAAAGAAAATTTCATCTCAAAATCTTTATCCATGCTAAGATGTTAATAAATGAATGAAAAACTCAAATTTTACCAGTCCCTGAGTAATCTGCATTTTACCAGGGATCAAATTATTAAACTGAATGAATGAAGCTCTCGAGCTGAAATGCATGCACCATTCAAAATGTAAAGAGGGATTTTAAAAATGTGTTCTGGGCTTCCCTGGTGGCGCAGTGGTTGAGAGTCCACCTGCCGATGTGGGGGCCGCGGGTTCGTGCCCCGGTCTGGGAGGATCCCACATGCCGCGGAGCGGCTGGGCCCGTGGGCCGTGGCCACTGGACCTGCGCGTCCGGAGCCTGTGCTCCGAAACAGGAGAGGCCGCAGCAGTGAGAAGCCCGCATACTACAGTAAAAAAAAAAAAAATGTGTTCCATCTGGGCCTTTCCTCCTATCTTCCTACTTGAGACATTTTCCATCCCTTTCATGACTACGTCTTGTTAACATTGTCTCCTTTCAGCATCTCAGATGGGTCCACTTTTCTCCAGGTCCCCTGCTACCCACCCAAGTTCCAACCAGGATCTTCTTGTTTCAGTTACTATGGCTGCGCAACATTTTACCCCAGAGTCTAACGGTTCAAAGCAACGTTTCCCGTGCTCATGGATGCTGTGGGTCAGGGATTCAGACCAGGCATGGCAGGTGGCTCGTCTGGTGTCCATGTGGCTGGTTGGCGGCCACAAATCTTCGCAGGGGCTTCCACCGGAGGCCTCTCCCTATGGGCTGGTGTGAGCTTCTTCACGGAGTGAGACTGGGGTCCCAGGGGTGAGCATGCGGGGTGGGGGGATGGCACGGCGGGCAGAATCCACACTGCCTTTCCCCACCTGCCTGGGAAAGTCACGCAGCATCACCTCCCCACCTGCCATCCATCAAGGCCGGCTGGGAAAATCTCACCCAGGAGCCAAGGGAGACAGCCTCCACTTCTTGGGGGGAGTCGACAAGTTCCAGAACAGGTGGGACAGCAAGTGAGCCCCTTTCCACATTGCCTTCCCCATGTCTCTCTCACCTGAATTCCTATAATGGCCTCTGAGTGGTCTTGCTTCTTCCACTTTGGTGCTTCGCTTTGTGTAATTCTCACAAGCAGCCCAAAAAGCTTATAACAGATTATATCGTGCCCCCACTACCCACCGCTAACTCACCAACTTCACTTGGGGTGGAGCTCAGTCCCATGCCACCCACCGCATAGAAAACCTCTGGGTCCCATTTCCATGTCGAAGGCCTGCCTTCAGTTCCCCAAACTGACCAGATTTTCTTACCCCTCAGTGTCTTCTGGAAATTTCTCTTGACTTGTCGCGTGGGTTCCTCCTGTTCATCCTGGCCCCTGAGCACCACCCCCCAGAGAAGCCGTGCAGGACCCCAGCCTCAGAGCAGCCCTTCTGCAGTACTTTGTCCCATCCCTTCACGCAGCTGTTCGTAACTGCCCGGATAATGCCGTGCTTTCCTACGAAACGAAAACCCATGAGATCAGCATCCACCTCTGCTTTGCGGTTGGCAGAGTGTGGAATGAATGAATTCCACAGTGAGGAGCTGTGGGAAAGGACCAGCATCTGCCCTCACGAGTCTGTGTCTGAGAGAGGAGCAAGGTTGTTCTGTGACTACGTGACAGGCACAGTGTGCTGGGGGCCGGGAGAGGAAACAGCTTCGCAGAAGACGTGTTATCTGGGCTGGGCCTTGAAGGATGGAAAGAATTTTGATTCGTGGGCTTTCTGAGCGGAGTCCACAACAACGATATGATATCGTGAGCTTGGGGCTGCCAGAGAAGATGCAGTTACATCTGAATTTCAGGTAAACCACGGGTACTGTTTAGTATAAATATGTCCCAGATATTTCACAGGATATAATTACACTAACAAAGTATTCGCGGTTTATCTGAAATTCAGGTTTAAGGGGGTGTCCCGGGTTTTCACTTGCCAGGTCTGGTGACCCTAAGTGAGACTCCAGTTCACAGAGCATCCTTGCCTCTGCTGGGCAGTTTCTGCTGAACAGTGGCCCCTTTGTTTCCCGTCTCACAAACCAGGGACAGAGACAGCGTGAAAAGTCATGTGACTCCTCTGTGGGCATCTCAGCCCCTCGAGATGCCATGTTCAGGTGCCCCCGAGCTCACCCATGCCGAGTCAGAGCAGGTGTGTAGGATGAACGCCAGGAACCAGGCTTGGGCGGCAGAGGACTCTCCCTGCCTGTCACTGGCTGGGAGACTGCACCAAGTGACTCAAGGTTCTCATCTGCACAAAGGCCACAACACCCATCCGGCAAAATCACCAGAGTACAACGCCTGGCACATTGAAGGGGCTGAGTGAAGAGTTGGCACTGTGGCATTGTTATTTTGTAACCTGCCGTTAAAAGCATCTCCATGGCTTACTGTGTGGTGTCAGTTTCCCCGATAGCAACAGGGAACAGTATTGTCAAAATTTTTCAGATCTTAGAGTTTTAAGTCTAAGAACCCATCCAGGGACTTCCCTGGCAGTCCAGTGGTTAAGACTTTGCCTTCCAGTGCAGGGGGTGTGGGTTCGATCCCTGGTCGGGGAGCTAAGATCCCACATGCCTCGCAGCCAAACAACCGAAACATTAAAAAAACAGAAGCAATATTGTAACAAATTCAATAAAGACATTAAAAACGGTCCACATCAAAAAAAAAAGCACCCATCCAATCCAGTGGAGGCTCAGCAAAGTTCAATAACTTGTCTGCCCTACAGCCAAGTGTCTGAAAACCCAGCTGGCGCGGGTGTGATGCTCCCCAAATGTCCAGTCACCAAGGCATTTCTGCATGAAGGCATCAGGCTGCATCGCTACCTCTTTCCAATAGTTGGGAGATTTTCTCTCTTTTAAATATCAGTGAGAGGGAACCTCCCTGGTGGCACAGTTGTTAAGAATCTGCCTGCCAACGCAGGGGACACGGGTTCAATCCCTAGTCCGGGAAGATCCCACATGCCATGGAGCAACAAAGCCCACGTGCCACAACTACTGAAGACTGCGTACTTAGAGCCCATGCTCTGCAAAAAGAAAAGCCACCACAATGAGAAGCCCGTGCACCACAACGAAGAGTAGCCCCCGCTCACTGCAACTAGAGAAAGCCCGCGCGCAGCAACGAAGACCCAATGCAGCCCCCAAAAATTAATAAATATTAGTGAGAATTGTGCCGAGGCAGGAATTTCAGTTTCCCACTCCATCTGCCTGAACATAATCCAGAAATTGTCTTTTCTCGCTGGCCTCAGCACCGAACTTGTGAGCCTGACTTCTTGGTGGGGTGAATTTCCTGCCCCCTACACACATACACACACACACACACACACACACACACACACACGTCTTACTCATTTTTTTTCAGCATGTAGGACACCCCCCCATGATAATAACCAAACACTTTTACTATGCAGGTGTCCGAAATAGTAAGTGGATCGAAAGTGGGTTGCTAATGACAGCAGGCAAACAGCCCGACCACATTTCCCCTGCTTTGCCTTTTGGTTTTCACCTCAGTTTTGTTTTGCTAAGTCAAAGGAGCTCACAGGAGAGGCCAGGCTGCCAGGCCCGACAGCAGGGCCTGAGACCGTGTACCTGGGGCTCTTCTACAGTCAGCACCTGCATTGCTTGGGTTAACTGATCTTCACCATATTTTTCCAAATGTCAGGGAAGAATGAGACCAGGGAGAGAGGAGCAACTGATTGTGACATGAGTTTCTCAGACGTCCCAGCTTTGTGACCCATTGCAACAGCTCGGCTGGTTTACCGTGGGAACCTTGCCCACCTGCCGGTGTCCAAAAATGGAACAGGGGTCCCCAGACCTCAGGGATCAACAATAATCTTCCCTTTTCTCTTAATCCAAAGATGGGGTGGTGCACTCTGTAGGCAAGTAACATCCTTCAAAACGATTAACCCACGAGGAAGTGGGGGGAAGGGGCAGGGACAGGGAAGGACCAAAAAAAAAAAAAACAACCCACAAATCATCTCGAACCAGTTCTTCTTTACAAGTGGTTTTCAAGCGACTAACAAGATCCTATTCTCTAGATATTTTCACGGGGCAAATCACAAGACAGATCATCCCCCTGGCAGATTGGCAAGTAAATACATCCAAGGCTATGTTATAAACAAAATACCCAGTTCTACAGGAAGGCTTGAAAAATACCTCTGAGTAAAATAAGAGGAAGTTATGAGGAGGTTGTGATTTAGAGTGCGTTCAGAGCAAAGATTTGAGAGGGTGCTCCCTGAGAAGCCATCATCACCTGTTCGCTCTGTTTCCCAGGAGGGAAGAAGAGGTTTCCTGAAGGAAGTAGCACCTTTGGGTCGACCCACGTGGGAGATGAGGTGTCAGGAGCCACTGACCCAACTCCCAGGCTCAGAATTGTGAGATTCCTGGACCAACCAAAGACTCACAGCTGACTCTTCTTTAAAAAAAAAAAGAGAGAGAGAGAGAGAGATCTCACGTGATGACTGTTGATAAGACCAATTCCTCTAGTTTATCCCCTCTGAGGTGGTCACCATCCTTCCTGACGGCCAAGTCCAGCTAGACAGCACACACAGCTTCCCCTCAGATAAACAGGAAAGAGAGAGGAGAGGGAGAAGGCAGGTTATGGAAGGAAATTATTATCTACGCAGATGAAAATAGCTGGGTGATTCCACATTTTCACTGTGGGAGGAAGGAGTTGCCATTTGATAGAACAGCTGCTCTTCCCATCAGAGAGCCTGGTGCCTTGTGAAAAGCTAAATACAGTGCTGGTTTAGAATTGGGTCTGTGCCGGTCTCAGTGTGAGCAAGAGTTTTAAGAATTAGATTTTTTTTTAATGCAATTACCAAAGACAGAAAAGGTGTAGCTAAAATGGGTGATTTATTCAACAAGGACCTGCTGTATAGCACAGGGAACTCTAAATATTCTGTAATTACCTATATGGGAAAAGAATCTGAAAAAGAATGGATATATGTATATGTATAACTGAATCACCTAGCTGTACACCTGAAACGAACACAACATTGTAAATCAACTATACTCCAATATAAAATAAAAAACTAAATTTTAAAAAAGACTAAAAAAATAAAATGGGTGATTTAAACTTTTTTATTGCTAACTGTACAAAATGAATACATGATCAAGTGCAGGAAAACATAAAAGGGCAGAAAAGGCTTAAGATTTTAAATGTTTATTAAAATAAAAGTGTAAGCATGCAAATAACACAAACAATATAGAACTATGAACACAGAAAGTGAACGTTCCCTGTTATCCTTTCCAGAACCAACCAGAGGTAACAGCTTAGTGAGCAGTTTTCCAGATTTTTATCTATATGTATGTAATCAAATACATACATTTGCAGAGGAGGGTACTACAAAAACTATGATCATAATTTAATACTTTCTTTGGGGGGTTCACTTTCTTTTTCTCTCATAACTATATCTTGGACATCCTTCCATGCTAGTACTTTATAGGCACACCTTACACTTCTCAACTGCTACATAGGGTTCTATTGAGTGGGTAGAATTGCAGGTGCACATTGTAACCCAAATTTTATCTAATAGCATTATAGTCAAACCAAAAGGCAATTTTTTTTTTTGAGGCACGCGGGCCTCCCACCGCTGTGGCCTCTCCCGCTGCGGAGCACAGGCTCCTGACGCGCAGGCTCAGCGGCCATGGCTCACGGGCCCAACCGCTCCGCGGCACGTGGGATCTTCCCGGACCGGGGCACGAAGCCGTGTCCCCTGCATCGGCAGGCAGACTCTCAACCACTGCGCCACCAGAGAAGCCCCACCAAAAGGCAATTTTAGGGGATTCAATGTAATCATACTCTCATTACACAAATACAGTGTTTCTACTTTTTCATACTTTCTTCCTGCCCTCGTCCATCTGCACACACGTTCTCATCACTCGTTCATTTAACCGCGAGCCTCTCACGGAACCCCTGCTCTGAGGGCTGCTAGGTGCTGCCAGGTCCTAGGGACCGGGCATGGCTTGTTTGGGGAGGGAACTGACAAAACAAGCAAACGTATCAAGCCCTCCAGTTGCTCTGTAATTTAAAGTTAAACGTAAACAGGCCTTTTGTACAAATGTTACATACCTTCCTGAAAAAGCAGAAGACTCTCATTTCTGAGTCCGCCTGCCGATGCAGGGGACACGGGTTCGTGCCCCGGTCCAGGAAGATCCCACATGCCGCGGAGCGGCTGGGCCCGTGAACCATGGCTGCTGAGCCTGCGCGTCCGGAGCCTGCGCGTCCGAAGCCTGTGCTCCACAACGGGAGAGGCCACAACAGTGAGAGGCCCGCGTACGGCAAAAAACCAAAAACAAACAAAAAGACTCTCATTTCTGTCAGATGCTTTTATCAAAGGCAGAATTCCCTTTCCCTGTCCTCGGTCTGTTTAGTCACAGTGCGTGGGGATCCCGGGGATGGGGTGGGAGGGCAGTGCTAGGGTTTGGTGTCTGTTTGTTCGTGACAGCGTTTAGCAAGCTGGTAACTTTACCTCACCGTTCTCACAGTTCCTCTGGGGCCTGACAGGAAGCGGACTGTTTTTTCCTGCAGATCCTCCGGGCCACTGCTACACTACAAGAAGTGTCAAGTGTAGAAGCTGCAGACACATCACCTATTCAAACATAAAGATAGACTCGGGGACTTGGATTATTATGAGAACAGAGATGCTAAACTCCTAGTAGGTAATAAGTATTTTATTCTTTTGTGAGAAAATATGTCATATTAAGAAATTAAGTTGTTTATTTAGCAAACTCAACAATGGATATTTAATACTATTAGTATTTATTAAAATGCTTATGAGGCATTTAAAAATATTGTATATCAGACTTGCTAAAAATTGAAATTCAAAAAATTCAAGTAACTAAGTTTATTATGAGTAAAGAGGAATTGTGGAAAGGGGCACAGTGCCTTCTGGAAATTTTCTTTTAAAAACAGCTTTATATAATTCACACGGCATACAACTTACCCATTTAAAATGTGGTTTTTAGTGTATTTACAGATACTTACAGCTCTCACCGATTTTAGAACATCTTGAGTCGATTTTAGAACACCCTCATTGCTCAAAAAGAAACCCCATGCCTTTTAGCCATCATGCCCCTCCTCCCCACTCCCACCGCCAGCCCCTGCAACTGCTAATTTACATTCTACCTCTATGGATTTGCCATTTCTGGACATTTCATATCAACGGAATCATACGTCAAGTGGTCTTTTGTGACTGCTTCTTTCATTGGCTCAATGTTCCCAAGGTTCGTCCAGGTTGGAGCATGTATCAGCATTTCATTCCTTTTTATGACCAAATAATATTCCATTGTGTAGATAAACCACACGTTGTTTATCCGTTCATCAGCTGATGGACATTTGGGTTGTTTTTACCTTTTGGCCATTACGATTAATGCTGCTATGAACATGATTTCATAAGTTTGTGTGGACATGTGTCTTTGTTTCTCTTGGATGTATACCTAAGAGTGCTGGGTCCTATGACAGCTCTGTGTGTAGGCAGGTCCAGTGTATAAGTTCACTTGTTTGAGGAGCTGTCAGACTGTGTGACAAAGTGGCTGCTCCGTTTCGAATTCCCCCCAGCAGTGTGTGAGGGTTCCGGTTTCGCCACATCCTCAGTAGCACCTGTCATTGTCTGTCTTTTCAACTCTGGCCATCCTGTCAGATGTGAAGTGGTTTTGATTTGCATTTCCCTGTTGACTAATGACATTAAACATTTTCACGTGCTTGTTGGCCATGTGTCCATCTTAGTTGGAGAAATATCTGTTCAAGTCCTTTGCCCGTGTTTTAATTGGCTTGTCTTTTCAGTTGAAGAGTAATTGAGGTGTACAATGTAGTGATTGGATGTTTTTATACATAAAATGATCATCAGTTGGCCTGTCTTTTTATAATGAAATGTAAATAAACCTTCTGGAAACTTTTCTTTCTTCCTCTCTTTCTCCTTTTTCCCACTAAAAGAGCACTGGACAAGATGATTACTTAAATGCAGTCCCTGAGCACAGGATGTCAAGGTCTAGTGGAGGGGATAACACAAAAGGGGTGGGGGTCTGGGGGCTTCCTAGGAGACAGAGCACTTGAAGTGAGTTGAGAAGAGCATCCCAGCTTGCCTGTGGCCTTAGGTGAGTCTTACTCTTGATTCTGTTTCCAGCATATATTTAAATTGAGAGGATGGTGAAGAAAGTGCTTCAGTGTACCTGTGCTCACTCAAAGTCACCTGTTTGTCAATTTAAAGAGCAAATACTGCTATTGAGCCTTTTGTGAAATAAACCTGTTAAGTAGCACGTAGAATAGGCTGTCACATAATTTGGGGATTATAGAAAGACCTCCTCCTCATATAAAATATATGTCCAAATACCTCCCATCTCTCTGCAAATACACTGCTGCTACCACAGAAGTCTCATTTTTACTCTGTTGAGACATTATGTCATTTGGGAGGGATAATTTCTCCAATCACTGGTTTACTAGTAGAGGTCAGTTTATTAACATTAAATTTAGAGCTTGAATCCTATCCTGCCACTAACCAGCTGTCTACCTTGGCCAAATCCCAGTCTCTCTGAGTCTGTTTCCTTATCAGTACAGTGGACTTAGCAATACAGCACCTGCTTTCTGTGCTAATGGCAAGGGGTAAATGAACTGGCTAATGATAAGTACTAGCTAGTTCCTGTCCAAAGCAGAACCACAAAGCAGTGGTTTGAATTTGTGTCAGAGACCTTGAAAGAACGGAACAATGGAACAGACGGGTGGAAGGGGATTCTGGAGAAGAGAAGGAGGAGTCTGATGGCTGTCAGAAAGGGGGCCTTAAATGGGGAGGAAATGCCCAAAATAAGGGGAAATGGAGGGGGCATGCCAATGCCTTACCTTTTCCCAAGCCGACTGCAGCGTGAAACCTTCAGGGAACATGCATGCATTAACTCCAGAGCCACACCTGCCAACAGGTTCTGTCTGATTCCATCGTCTGATTCCAAGAAGCGGTCCCTAGCCTCCCAAGTGCCCACCCTCCACAGCGCACAGCCCAGACCTGAGTGGACTCCATTGCCCGGGGCCCCTCAGACATGAAATGAGGTGCTCTGCGCAATGGAAAGGAACCTTCCTGCCTTGCAGGGTGGCAATTCACCCCCAGAGGAAAATGTACTTTGTAGCTGCTTCATCCACACAAGGGCCGCTTTGTCCTCCCCAGGATGCTGTGCAGCCGCAGCAATGGGGCAGGGGACGCACGGTCCTTGGAGAACAGCCCTTCCCTCTGTCTCTGAACAAGCAAGCTCTAAACAAGCTCCAGCAAGCACAGCCGGGCTCGGGGCTGACCCTGCAGTGAAGGCCCATCTCCCTGGTGAGAAGCACCAGCCTCCTTGTAAATCAGAAGAAAACGGAACCGTGGGTCCCTGCACACAGCTGCGCTTGCCTCCGTTACTCAAAGCATCTCCCCAGAGGACGTCTGTGCCCAGAACGGCTCTCCTGACCCCACCATGCACTTAATCACCCCTCCTTCTCCAACCTGACTTCTCATATGCTTTGTATAACTTACGGACAACTTCATGGGCACTTTTGTTTTTCACTGAGTGAAATTCACATCACATAAAATTAAACATTTTAAAGTCAGTGCTTCAATGCCATTTAGTACGATCAAAATATTGTGTAACCACCACCTCTATCTACCTCCAAAACATGTTCATCACCCCAGAATAAGCCCCGGTAAGCAGGGGCTTACTCCTCGATCCACCCCCCCCCGCCCCCTGAAACCACCAGTCTGTTCCTTGTTTCTGTGGATTTGCTTGTGCTGGATATCTCATACAAATGGACTCATACAACACCTTTGTGTAGCACTGTTTTCACTTAGCACAAAGTTTCACTGCATGTATCAGTGCTTCATTCCTTTTTATGGATGAAGCTTCCGTGGCGTGTATAGACCACAACTTGTTTTACATTCATCCACGGATGGACATCTGGGTTTCCTTTTGGCTCTTGTGAATTGTACTGGTGTGAACACTGGCGTGCAAATATATGTTTGAGTGCCTGCTTACAATTATATTGGGTGTATACCTAGGAGCAGAGTTGCTGGGTCAGAGGGTAATTCTGTTTAACTTTTTGAGGAAACGCCAAGCTGTTTTCCACAGTGGCTGCACCATTTTACATTCCTACCAGCAGTGTATGAGGGCCCCTGTTTCTCCACACATCCTTTGTCTTACTTTTCAACGCAGTAGCCACCCTAATGGGTGTGGACTGGTATCTCATGATTTAGATTTGCATCTCCCTCATGACTAGTGACGCCGAGCATCTTTTCATGGGCTTGTTGGCCACGCGTGTACCTCCTTTGGAGGAATGTCTATTCGAGTTCTTTGCTCATTTTTTTTATTTTTTAACTGAGTCTTCTGCCTTTTCGTTTTTCAGTGGAAAGCATTGTTTACACATCCTGGAGGCATTCGTGTCCCTTTATCGTTGCTCTTAACACATTCCAATTTCTTACCGGTTTGCCTCCTCTGCCAGGTGGAGAGCACCTGGACTGCAGGGCCTGTGTCTTCAGAAAAAGTCCTCTAGTCCCTGGGCCTGGAACAGCGCTAGTTACTGTGTGCTAACGGGTGGTGGAATGAATAACTACCAGTTGTTAGGTGGTCCTATGATAAAACGTGGTTCATCCTTAGCATTCATTCTGTTCTCTTCTTCAGAGTCTTGGCGCTTTGGGCTGTGCTGCTTAGTGCAGGGTGGAAGGGCAACTCGACACAGAGAATAGTGGTTAAAAGCCTTGGTGGGCCTGGTTTTGCCTGAGCAGCATCCCTTCCCTCTCTTTTGGCAACAGAAGCCCTTCTTCCTGTGGGGAGTTGATTCCATGCAGTTCAGGTGGGGCTGCTGCCTACCCAAGGGCAGTCTTAGGCCAGGCCTGGGCAATTGGAGGACCTCACCCCCGCCCCCCAGTTGCCTAATGGGTTTAGTGATGGGCATGTGACCAAAGCTATGTCCCCACAGTCCTCTCCAGGCCACCACAGCAGAAGCTCTTTACTGAGGTGACTGGCCTGGACATGAGCTGGGTGGCCATGAAGTCTGCCACTCGGGAGGGCCTGTCCTATATCTGAAGAGAAGGATGGACCCCTAGTGACATAGCCTCTGGATTAGCCACACTTAAAGCCTACACTTACACTTCTAAATTAGGGGACCCAAATATCCTCTTCTTTGTCGAAGATAGTTTGACTTGGATTTCTATAATTTGCCACAGAAAGCCAAAAAAGCCCAGATTTGGGTGTCAGAGAGACCTTTGTTCAAATCCCAGCTCTGCCATTTGCTGGGGGTGTGACGTTGGGCAAAACCTTTAACCTCTCAAGGCTCCGGTTTCTTCATCTGTAAAATGGGGATGACAGTGAAACCCCGTTGTGAGGCTGTGGAGTGTGCAGAGCCTGTGTAGGGGACCTGAATGTGGGCACCCAGCTTCTCTTGCCGTCTGCCTGACACCTGCCCTTCTGTGTAACTCACATCCCATTTCCCCCTACTTGTTCAGTGTCTGTCCTTCATACCAGACTTGACTCCAGGAGGGCAGGGCCTGCGATGTTCACCACTGTTGTGTCCTCATTACAGTACCAGGCACCTCCAGTCACTCAGTATTGGTTGGACGATTGACTTTTCCACTAATTGACTGAGTTTCTTCAGCAAATCGCTTATTCCCACTGAAGTCAAAGGCTCTAGTGGCCCCATCTACCCATGGCGGGGGGCATGCATCTCACTAAATACCTGGTAGAACCCTAGAGGATCTAAAATCCAGTTGGTCTGTGTGATGGTTAACATTATGTGTCCACCTGACAGGGCTGAGGGTGCCCAGGTCGCTGGTAACATTTCCAGGTGTGGCTGCAAGGGTGTTTCTGGAAAAGATGAGCATTTGTATCAGTGAACTGAGGAAAGAAGATCACCCTCCCCAACACAGATGCCCGAACAGATCTAAAAGTTGGAGGAGGGGATCTGCTCTCTCTGCTGGACGCAGGGTTGGACACTGGTCTTCTCCTGCCCTTGGACTGGGACTTACACATTGGTGCCCTGGTCCTCAGGCCTCTGGACTCCACCTGGAACTTACACCGTCAGCCCTCTCGTTCGCAGGCTGAGTAAAGAAGATCACCCTCATCAATGCGGGGGGCATAATTCAATCCAGAGGAGGGTTAAATTTGCCCTCTGCTTCAGGTGACCTGGGATGTCCATCTCCTCCCGGCCTCACACATCATTGCTCCTGGCTCTCAGACCTTCAAACTCGGACTGAACTACACCCCCGGCTTTCCTGGGCCTCCAGCTTGCAGACAGCAGATTAGGGGACTTCTCAGCCTCCATAAAGCATGAGCTAGTCCCTGTAATAAGTCTCCTCTTGTGTATATCTCTACATATATCCTGTTGCTTCTGTTCTCTGGAGAGCCCTGACTAACACAGTCTGTTTCCTCCCCGCATCTTTTTCCATGGCAACTTGCAAGCTACCTGTCCTGGAATACACGTGTTTCTCCCAAATCCCTTCTGAAAAAAAAGGATTCATCTCCTATTAGGTTTGTATAATTCCTAAGTTATCTCCCTTTCCTGGGAAGCTCTTATGGTCACTCGCTCCCCAAAGTGGCCCCTGCTTTCACAGAGAATCCTTTGCCCTTCTTGGGCCGCATGTCCATCCGTGCTTCACCCACAGGCCAAGCACAGGGGCCAGTGCTCGGGGCAGGTGTGAGGGAGGCCTCAGGTGTGGAGACCTCAGATCGTAGCCCAGCCCACCCTGAAGGCCACAAGACCCCTGATTCTCTCACTTATTTGGTCCTCACCAGGGCATGCCCCCAGAATACAGTCAGGTCCCCCCAGCTTCCAGATTGCTTGGAAAATGCACTCCCAGCAGAAGCCTGAAATGCTTTCCTTGAAAGTTAGTCCCTTTGGTAGAATGCATTGATCCCTATCAGGATGTAAATGCTCAGGAGAGGTTTCACCTGGGCCACTCACTTGCTAAATGAAAGAAGGATGAGATGGACAGCAGGGCAGTGGATAGGGGCAGGGCCTGTTTGGACCCTCTTCCTTTCAGCTGATGTCGTCTGCACAAAAACCAGAGACAAGACACACAAGAAGTCTGCCCTGGCTCCACAGGCCCCAGGTGTACTGTCCCAGCCCCAGGACCTCAGGGTCCCTGTCTCTGAGGCCCTGCTTCCTGACCTCTGCACTTTCCTGGTGAGGTGCAGCCCCTGTGCACCTGCATTCACATCGCTTCCCAGCTGAGGACCGAATGGACCCACAGCACCTCAGGGTCTTGATTCCAAAGCGGCCAGAGGGGGATGTGCCTGGTTTAGGTCAGGGGCCCATCCTGGTACAATCAGTTCTCGGAGGGAACAGAGGCAGTGGGGGGAGGGGGCCATGCAGGATCCTGAGGGTCCCTTTATCTGCAGAGCTCATGCAGTTCTGACCTGGCCTTTGTGGCTTACGGGGGTGGGGGAGGGGTGTGAAAGAGCGATTTTGTTAGGTTTGGGGGTTTTATTTAATTTGCTTTGATTCTCTTAATGTTAATTTTCCTTACTAACCTCAAGGGCTGTTGTACTTATAGGTTAGCACTGTTTTGAATGTCTGGAATGAGTTGAAAAGTACATCTAAGTGGGGATTAGCGACACCCTTGCTAAGCCGTCCATGCCATTCCTCTTCGTTTAAACTACAAGGAACTAGTGTCGGTTCATCCACCACGTTTGTTATGCCCAGTCGAAGGCCTGTGAGGAGTCCAGTTCAGAAAGCATGATGTCCACCTCAGGTGACTTAAACCCTGTGAAGAAACAAACGTTAACAGGAGCATGCAGCGAGGGGGTATCCCGGACCTCCAAGGTCACGGCCCAGCATGCTGCCCCCCGCTTCCCCTGGGCCAGACAGCGGGGGCTCCCCGGCAGAGACTAAGTGATGGGGACAGGGTGCTCATGGTGTCCGGGGGTCATGGTTTGTCCACTCAGTAGCACTCTCCTGCCTCTTATGTTGCCTGGCTGTGGCCCCCCTCTGAACAGGTAAACTGAACACAGACGGCGTTGCTTCTTCCTGAGTCTGGAGCCGCCTGCCCCAGTCAAGGCCAATCAGCGCCTTTTCCCAGCATCTGCCCTGGGGACAATGTATGGTCAGGCCACTCAAGATGGCTGTTCTCTTGCTCTTCGTGCAACTTCTGCTGGACTAGCCCCTGCTTCACCTACACCCCACTCATCTGACTGACCTGCCTACATACTTGCCATGTCCCAGGTGATGATTGTTCTTGTCAAAGGGGTGGTGAGGGGCGTGCCCTCTGCTAGTATCCCTGGTAACCAAGGAGCCAATCTGATGTAATTCCCCCTATAACTGGCAATTCACAGCACCTGCTACCAGCAAAACCTGCTGCCATGTCCTGCCCACTGTGCTGGGGTGTCGCTCTAGGACCCTGCTTCTGACACGTAAGCCTCCCCGTCCATTAAACCATTGATGTCTCGTTCGCTGACTCTGGGATCTCTCTTTGGTCTTAAAGCGGGGCAAGTGCAGGGCTTGCAGGCCTGTGGGGTGCAGCCCAACAGGAGGAGACAGGAGAAGTCTGGCTTCTCTCTGGTGTGAGCGGCCAGTGTGAAGCCAGCGTGGAGCAGGTCTCTGGTCGAACCCCCGATCCAGCCCCTGGTACATGGGTCCCGGGCTGCTGCACTGCTGCTCCACGAATGGTTTGGTTACAGAAGCCAGTAGCTTCCCTGCCCAGGCTGGGATGGAGATGGGGTTTGGCGGGCGCGTGGCCCATTAGGGAGTGTCTTGGTGTCAACATCTGTGGTTGGAGGACAGGATTGGGTGGACAGAGGAGCCTCACTGCTACACAGGCAACAGGACAGCCTGGACCGGCCCCCGGGGGCTCTGGACAGCGAGTCTTCCTTCCAAATCTAGGGCGAGACCATGTGCCCCTCAAGGACGTGCCCCTGGACGTGGACCTGGCTTTCTGCAAGGTGTCTCTCCTGTGCTGATGCAGCCCCTCGAGGAGCTGACAGCCCAGGGGTTGCCACGGCACTCCTGGCATTTGAGGTGGAGAGTTATTCATGAAGGGGGATCTAGGTGATGCCACATAACATCCACATGGCTCCCCTTTTCCTAAGCTGTTTTGAATCGTGTTTGTCACCAAAGAGTCCTGACCTTTTGAAGGGAACATTGTTCCTTCTGGTTGGAAGCAGTCATGAAGTTTCATGCCAGCACTAGTGGAAAAGCATTAGGTGGCCACGAGGAAAGAAACACTTTGAAAGGAAAGGAGAGAAAAAACCAAGTGGTGGAAAAGGGCAGATACTGGCTCCGTGGCCGGAGCCCGCACGAGGGCATTCTTGATGCGTTTGACATAAAAGGAGGCTGGAAAGGCCTGTGTTATAAGTGGTACCTGTAACCTCTTGATCTAAGGGACCAGAAACTGTAACAAATAGTGTTTTGTTTTGTTTTTTTTGAGGTACGTGGGCCTACTCACTGTTGTGGCCTCTCCCGTTGCGGAACACAGGCTCCGGACGCGCAGGCTCAGCAGCCATGGCTCACGGGCCCAGCCGCTCCACGGCATGTGGGATCTTCCAGGACCAGGGCACGAACCCGTGTCCCCTGCATCAGCAGGCGGACTCTCAACCACTGCGCCACCAGGGAAGCCCACAAATAGTGTTTTTTTTTCCCTTAATGTCTTCCCCTTCCCATCTCCCCGCGTCTCCACACTATTAATTCGAGAAGCAGTCCCTGACGCTGTCGGCAGCCTCCCTCCCTGTCCTGCTCATGTGGGTCTCCTGGTCAGAGTCCCTGCACCTGTCCTCCAGGCCCCCTATCCCCTGCATCTTCTCCGTGGCCCCGATGTCTCCTTGCTCATCACTGCAAGTGTCATCCTCCCACTCGGCTCTCCTTGGCAGACTTCTCGATTTTGTCACCTCGGTGAAATAAGCTACCATGCACATATAAACATGGGTTTATGCTTGTATATGTACAGAATGTTTCTGGAAGGACACATAAGAAATAGTGGGGAGTAGAGGTCTGGGGTGGAAGGAACACATGCTACTTTCCACTGTATACTCAAGTTTTATTTGACTATTTTTAAACTATGTGTGTTATCTTGAAATCAAAAATTAATAAAAATATATCCCACTGGCTTTTTAAGGGTGAATTGCAGTGTTAGTGTTCTGACACCGTAGAAACATTAGGTTCTAAGGTCGTGAGAACTTGCCCAAGAATTTCTCCTGCCCACCAGCTGAGCTGCAGGTCAAGGCCAGTTTCACGTATGGCAAGAAGTGTGGGATGGTCTTTGTGCAACACAGGATCCCCAGCTGTCTCTCACAGGAGTGACAATATTTGCATATTGTGACCCCAATATGCAAATAAAGCTGTTTGATGAGCATGCTAATCTTCAGAGCTGTCTTCCAGGAGGCACTTGGATGAGCAGCAGGAAGGGTGACCATGCAGCGAGGCATGCTCTCCATCCACATCCCAGGCCCTTTTACTCTGCACGTTGAAGTGAGCAAAGCCCCCAGAGAGAGACAGAGCCCCTAGAAACCCACCACCTGATAGTGCTAGGAAGACAGAGACAGAGACAGAGACAGAGACAGAGAGACACAAAGACAGAGAGACAGAGAGAGACAGAGACAGAGAGACAGAGACAGGAGGGGGGACGGGGACCTACTGCACGTTCCAGGGGGTGGAAACAAACACTTCATTACATCACACCAACAGCACACACAGGAAGAGTTGACCTCATGTCAGTGGCTTGGAAAGCGTCAAAGGTGCCATGGGAAGAAAGACCCAAGAAAGGGGGAGAAATAAGGCAAAAAAAGAGAGGGAGAGAGAGAGAGAGAGAAACAGGGAAGAGGGAGAAGAAGAGAAAGCATGGGCAAGAGATGCAGAGCTGACCAGAGGGTGTGTTTTCACAACCTGGGGTGACCAGGGGCTGCTGACCAGCTTCTGAACCCCCAGCCCTCGCTCCTGCTTACAAGAGAGTGTTACTTAAAACAGTGAAAGAAATGCTGTTGAGAGATGCACTAGGCATCAAGGATACATTAAGCCCATGCATATTTTTTTAAATTTGCATTTTGGGAGTTCTCCTTCTGTGCTGACCAGTAGGGTAATCAGTGAAGCACAGCCAGTGGGGCAGGGCCTGCTGGCTCAGGCCCCCTGGAAAGCAGAGAGGAAGCACACGGTCAGCTCTGAGTGTGAATCGAACCTCGTAGGTCAGAGGGCTGAAAGGTGAAGAGATTCCCTGGATCCAAAGTAAAATCTTCACAGCATAAAGCAAGGCTTTCATAAAACACACAATGATGGTGTATGGGGAGGGGCCGGGGGGAAATAAATTAGGAGTTTGGGATTAGCAGATACACACCACTATATATAAAATAGATAAACAAGGACCTACTGTTATAGCACAGGGAACTATATTCAATGTCTTGTAATAACTTATAATGGAAAAGAATCTGAAAAAGAAGATATATACATGGGTGCGTGTATAACTGAATCACTTAGCTGTACACCTGAAGCTAACACATTGTAAGTTAACTATACCTCAAAAAAAAAAAAAAGTGTTAGCACATATACACAATGCTGATGGGATTCTACCAGCAGGGAAATGTAACTTAATTAACTGACAGATGGTGGTTAGAGGTACAAGCCACTGAGACTTTCTTAGGCATGGGTTTCTTCATCCATAAAATGGGGAGATTGAGTGGGGCCTCCAAAATCCTTTTCCGTCTATGCTAGAATCCTGCGGCTACACTGTTTGAAGAGAAGTGTGGGGAGGCAAACCGGGACCTGCAGCATCAGAGACCTGAAAGCCTTATGACAGAACAAAAACAAGATAAACATGACGATAAGCTCACCTGAATGTGAATGAAATGGCAAGAATAAAATATCTACAACTCAGTTCCACAGATTGATACATCAGCACAGACCCCCCGACCCTGTTTGGAAGTTGTTTTTATTGCCACGGAAGAGGAAAGGTCCAGATGTTTGTAGATGTTCATCCGAGTAGCCAGTAAACCGCTGCGGCCGTAAACACCAGAGGAACCAGCGAGCCTGCTGCAGGCCCACCGCTGCCTGGATGCAGGGCCGCTGGTCACCTGGAACCAGCGGTGCTGGGGGGGAGGGGAGAGGGGCCCATGCCACGTCTCCCACCCGCCATGTCATCACCAGGGAGATAGTCACTCTCCCTGCATCGCAGTTTTCTCACCTGACAAGCGCCATTTGGATTCCTTTTATTTTCTCAAGTGAAAATGCTATATTTTATTTTCTTAAAATGAGAATCTATCCCAAAGCATTTTAAAACTCTCTATTTATTATGATTATTATTTTATTCCTACACTTTTTTTTTTTTTTTTTTTTGCGTTACGCGGGCCTCTCACCGTTATGGCTTCTCCCGTTGCGAAACACAGGCTCCGGACGCGCAGGCTTAGCGGCCACGGCTCACGGGCCCAGCCGCACCGCGGCACGTGGGATCTTCCCAGACCGGGGCACGAACCCGTGTTCCCTGCATCGGCAGGCGGACGCTCAACCACTGCGCCACCAGGGAAGTCCCTACACTTTATTTTTTAGAGTGGTTTCAGGTTCACAGCAAAACTGAGTGGAAGGTGCGGAGATTTCCCATGTACCTCCTGCTTCCCCAAAATGAGCACCGGGCCCGGCGAATCCCATTTGTTCAGCTGTGAAGTGTTTTTTCTCTGTGTGTCTAGTGCGTCAGAATCAGGACCTTGCTGACTCAACCGCCTGCCTTTGTTGGGGCGGGGGGAGAAGGAGGGATCCAGGAACCCACTGCTCCTTGTCTGTACCTCCAGCCAGTTCTGTTTTCACCCCTGTGCACGGCCTGGCCTTTGAGGTTCCCCCTAACTTCTGTTTTTCTGGGGTCTTCTAGCTTGAATGCATTTGCTTCTTAATGCCTTACCTCTGTGCAGGCTCTGAAGTTTTGGCTTCCTCTGGTCTGTTAAGTCAGTTAGATTTGACCATCTGCTTTCGATCTTTCAAAAATTCCATCAGCTTCTCTCGACGGCTGATCTCCTTTTCTATTCTCTTTGAACTCACGGGTTTATATCCTTTTTTATTCCCTTATTGTCATTTTAGCAGACTTTGAGGAAGGAGTCAGATTAAAGGCATGTGTTCAGTCCGTGAAACATCATCTCATGTTCCTTCTTTTATTTTATTATTGTGTCCCCCCCCCCCCGCCTCCACTCCCCTGTAACAGAGAAGAACAAACCTGACTCCATATTGGATCTGTTCCTGTAGCTCTAACTTTTGGGCTCTGTTGCCTGTGCTTAGTCATGCTGACTCTGCACCTCTTGTAAAAGAATGTTGTCTGTAGCCTGAAATTTATGGGGTAGCCCATTCTCAAGGCTTTGACCTTTAAAGGTATAACACTTTTCCTTTCGTGTAGAGATAAAAGGTTGCAGAACAGAGAATAACAGTTGTCTTGGTGGAGGTTTACAGGAACATTGTGACCAGACCAACATGGACAGCTGCAAGAACAAAGGATTCTGGCACCAAGAGGTTTGCAGCAACCAGTCACCTCCCCTCCCCTTTTAGCATTAAAGAAGTCCGAACGAATTCTAACTCGGGTAAGATGGTCTTTGGGACACGAGTCCACCATCTTCTCTGTCAGCTGGCTTTCCGAATAAAGTTGCTATTCCTTCCCCCAAAACCTCGTCCCTCGATTTTTGGGCTTGTTGTGTGGCGAGAAGTACGAGCTTGGACGCGATGACATCCCATACGTGCACCTGCTCTCTAATGAGTGCCATTGCAATTCAACTTAACATAAGTATTTAAACATAAGTATATTTTGAACAATGTATAAGATGCATGTGATTTAGTTTTACAATAATGGCACTGTGCTGGGAATCCCATTTTGTTTTCAGCCTCCCTCACTTGGCTACATTGTAGATTAATCCTTCTGATTGCTGCAGGAAGGTTACCTCCAACTCTTTGCTGCTACATGTTGGTATCCGATGAACATTTTAACACATCTTCTTACACATCAGAAAACTGATTTTTGATACATACCCAGGAGTAGGGAGATGGGATATAGGGTGTACGCATGTTAAATTTATTAAATACTGCCGATTTCTCTCCTAAATGGCTATGGCAGTGAGAACTCCTTAGAGCCCTACATCCTCGTTGTGGCTCTCCCGAAAGAGGGTATAAAAGGCAGCACTTCAACTTATATGACCTTGGAACTCTCTCCAGGAAAAGCATCTTGAGCGCACTGGGAGATGCTGATGTAGATTACAAGGGACTGGAGGAGCAGTACACTATTTGGAGTGGTGGGAAGAGATTAGTAGCTGTAAGCCTAGCTCATTTTGTTTTTGTATTTTTTTTTTGGCTGCGTTGGGTCTTCGTTGCTGCACGCGGGCTTTCTCTAGTTGCGGAAAGCGGGGGCTATTCTTCGTTGTGGTGTGTGGGCTTCTCATTGCAGTGGCTTCTCGTTGCGGAGCACAGGTTCTAGGCGCACGGGATTCAGTAGTTGTAGCACGCAGACTCAGTAGTTGTGGCTTGTGGGCTGTAGAGTGCAGGCTCAGTTGTGGCACACGGGCTTAGTTGCTCTGTGGCATGTGGGATCTTCCCGGACCAGGGCTCGAACCCGTGTCCCCTGCATTGGCAGGCGGATTCTTAACCACTGCGCCACCAGGGAAGCCCCAAGCCTAGCTCATTTTTAATCTAACAGAGTCATTCTATATAGCCATCACTGCATAGTGGATCCTTATTTGCCAGCTAACCCAATAATTAATTTTTCTGTTATCGGAGAAAAGACAAGATGTTCTTCCTAACACTTTGTTATCTTTTTTTTCTGGTAGGAGTCAAGACTGAGCTTGGAATTTTTTCCCAGCGCCATGGGCATCTGAGAGTCAGTGGTCAAACTGTGACTATTCCAGTAAAACACTTCTTGCGTCTGTTCACCAATTGCTGGCAAGAAGACCAAGTCCAGCGTTCCCATCTGACAGGCAGACAGCCCCACAGTGCTATAAAGAAGAGAATTGATTTTAAAACATTAACATTAAAAATAGTAATTAGATATCAAAGGTTAAATGGCTTTGAAAACGAAAGCAATGCTAATCCAAAGTGGGACTGTACTATTATAACCATTAAATTAGTCTGGAATTAAAATATAACCTCTGTGTAGACAGGACCTAATCTAAGCTCAGTAAGGCCTAGCACAGCACCTGCCACAGAGGAGACACAGTAGGTAATTATTGAAGAAATAAATGAAAACAATTAGATATTTTTATTTCAAAGGCCTTCTAGTGGAAGATTGGGGGTTAAACATTAAAGGTATATAGATATCATAAATATATCTCTGAGAAAAATTTCCCCTAAACCACATACAAATACAGTACAGAGAGTCAGGCTAGAACACCTCACTAGGGTTAGGGAAATGTAATGGACACCTCCTGGAATATCTGTCCATCCCTCTTTTCTGGGAATGGAACACCCCTCCCACAGGGGTGGACTCCTGGCAGCCATATTTCTGCCACATGACCCTATGCCCTGGCTATAGTTAATTGGGTCGAATTGGACACAGACTCGAGCTGGGCCAATCTGATTCTCTCTTCTGGAAATTTGATGCTGAATTATGAAACACTAGATAGTCTGGTTTAGAGGTTCTCACCCGCATTAATTAATACCAGTCCACATACAAAGCATCTCTGCAGAGCTGCTAATAATTACACTTGCTAATGATTTCTATTTTGCATATTATTTTGTATTTCCATGTACATTATCAGTCTTGGTACTGATTTTACTTCTCTATATACAAGAATTCAATAAAAGTGATGGAGGCTAAGACACTGAAGTGGTCTTTGATACTCAGTTTCTTCCTGGCGGTTACATTTTTCTTTACATTTTAGGAATATTGTGAGTTCATTCCGTTAGCCATACATACAGTTTCTTAAACATTTAGGAGTCGTTGACCCCTTTGGGAATCTGATGGTGGATCCTCTCTCTGGAAAAATTCACGTAAGCACTATATTTTGCATACAAATCTGAGGGCTCACAGACCATTGAGAGGCCATCACAATTATCCCCCAGATTCTGAGCCTTGCATTAAATATTTGTTTACTGCCTACTATGATTTAGGTGCTAAGGAACAAAAGGATGAAAAGGGAGCGTTCTACCCTTGAGAGGAATACAACTTAGTAAGACTACAGAGCAGTAAACACTCAGGTGACAAGTGTCAAGAGAGGGTTGGTAGAACCCTGTAGCCCAGAATAGAGGAGTTTAATCCCGACTGGGCATTAAGAAAGGATTCCTGGAACAGGTGACATCTG
This sequence comes from Monodon monoceros, assembly GCF_005190385.1. Lineage (NCBI taxonomy): Eukaryota > Metazoa > Chordata > Mammalia > Artiodactyla > Monodontidae > Monodon > Monodon monoceros. The sequence goes on from NW_021703778.1 coordinate 25,368,380, forward strand.
CACTGAGCATTCTAACAAGCAGGAGAAAGCAAGGTCAAGTAGAAGGAGAAGGAAAGAACATTTCAGATAGAGGGAAAAGTATGTTCAGAAGGGAAAGAGGGGAATTCCCTAGCCGTCCAGCGGTTAAGACTCCACGCTTCCACTGCAGGGGACGCGGGTGAGATCCCTGGTTGGGGAATTAAGATCCTGCATGCCGCATGGCACGGTGCCGCCAAACAAACAAAAAACAGAAGGGAAAGAGCCTGGTGAGTTCACGGAACGCAAAAGCATTTAGCTCTCTGATCAGCTGTCTGGTGGCTCCCGGCTCCATGCCTGCTTTTCTCTATGTTGCAGGAGGCTGAGTCAGCAGAGCACACCAACCAGATCCCTCTGCCAACTCGCTTCTGGTGCTTCTGGGGAGGTGCCGCCGAGGGGAAGCGCTGGTAGGAGACTGGAGACAGGAGGGAGGGAGGAGCCATGTTCCCTGCCCTTGTACCATCTGGAGGAGGGGGCAGCAGTAGCATCAGTGAGTGGGGAGCACTTCTGGGTTCCTGGGGCAGTGGTGGCAAAGTGGCCCTGCAGCGGCAGTACCAGCAGTGGGTCAGCCTGAGCAGCCCAGCAATCATGAGCGTTGGGTAACACACTCCCCTTCTGCTCCAGCCTAGTACCCAGGCACTACCTCACTTCTGGGTCACCTTTTTTGCCCCTCCAGCCCTTACAAGTTTTGAAACCAATTCCATCTATTTTACTGCCTTTGTTTAAAATACCTAGAGCGGCTCTGATTTTGTGACTGGAAACTAATGAATACAGCAATGGATCAGAAAATACGGTGGAGGAGGGCTGGGGTGAGGATTTGGTTGACTAGGTAATTGAGGCAGATCATTCAGGCTCCTCTTAGGAAATGACCAGGTGTTTGAACTTTATGCTAAGAGCAATGGAGACCCATGAAACACTTTAAAGTCATGGTCAACTCAGTCACTTTCTATGAAGATCATTTGGGCTATAATATAGAGACCACTAAATGGAAGGAAGCTTCTGCAATGATCTAGGAGAGAATTTGATGGTGGCCGGTACTAGGGTAGTGGCCGTGAGGATGAAGAGAAGGGACTGGAAGGCTTTTTATGAGGTGGAATGGCCAGAACATAATGGGGCATTGTGGCCAATTAAAGGCGGCTACAGATTCATTGGCACTGTTTCCACTGATAGCTGGGTTCTATAGCTCCTCCTTTTGAACTTGGGTGTGCTCTGTAACTGCTTTGACAAAAGAATATGGCACAAGGGACACTGTGGCAGGTTCTGGGCCTTAAGAGGCCTGCAGCTTCTATTTCTGATTTCTTGCTTCTTGGAATGTCCACTATTGGAACACAACTGCCATACTTTGAGAAGTATAGCCAAATGGAGAAGTCACACATATATAGCTGCTCTGGTTGACAGCCCCAGCTAAGCTCCCAGCCGACAGTGGCAACAACTGTCAGCCATGTGGGTGCCATCTTGGACATCCAGATCACTAGAGCCTTCAGATGACCCCAGCCCCAGCCCCAGGCCCAAGCAATTCCCATGCGTCTGAGCCCATTCAACCCGCAGAACCATAAGAGATAATAGTACACTGTTGTTTTAAGCCACTACGTTTGTTGGTTTGTTTGTTTTAAAGCCACTAAGTTTTAGGGTGGTTTGTTACACAGCAAAAGAAAACAGGAATATATGTGGGAGGAGAGAAAGAAGACAGAATCAGGATGATACCTAGAATTCCGGTTTGGGCCCAGGGTGGAGCCAGTCACTGCTGAGATGGAGACCACAGACAGATGAAGAGTTTGGGGGTCGGGATGGGGGAGTAAATGATCTATCATAAACTAGAAAATATATATTTTTGGAAATTCATTAAAATTTTTTCTAGATCCTATCATGTTTTATCTTCAGCAGTAGCCATTCTGATTTTAAACAGGTTTATGTTTTGCCAATTCCTACCTTTAAGACCCTCTAAAATATGAACTTTAGTATCTTCTGCTATAAGAAAAGCTGTGCTTTTCAAAAGTACCAAGAGGAGCTGGTACCTATTTCATCACATTTAGTCCTTGTAGATCTACGGATCAACTTCCAGGTCTCTTATTCATTCATCAGATATTTACTCATCACCTGCCAGGGACTCAGCAGGACTCAGGGAGTTTACATTCTGATCCACAGGCAGACAAAAAACAAGCAAATGATCAATTTATTTTAAAAAAAGGAATGAAAGAAGTAAGCAGGGGGATGATGGAGAATAAAAGTTGAGGGGAACCCACTTTAGATGAAGTGGTCAGGGAAGATTTTTAAGCTGAAACCTAAGGAAGTGGAGAGAACTAGCTGTGAGAAGAGGTGCAGGAGGGGAAGTGAGGGTCGGTAGCCACAGGACTGCCAAGAGTGCAAGGCCCTCTGTTGGTTAAAAGCTCCACCAGATTCTAGGAACTGAAAGACTAGTGTGTTTGGAGTGTAGTGAGACAGAAGTATGGCAAGATGGAGCGGGAGAGGGAGAAGAGGCAGATTAAACAATACCTTTTAGGCCCTATTCAAGAATTTGCATTTTACTCTAAGTGCAAAACACAGGCAGAAGGAAGCATGAACATGCTCTGATTCAAGTTTTAAGAAGATAATGGTCAGAACACCCAGGAGGGGGAATACTGGTTGAGAAACTTGTGGTTTTGGACAGAGAAAGACAGCCTGGACTAAGAAGGTTCACTCTAATTTTCTTTTCCTTGGACTCTGTCTCTTCCTTTGTGAAGTGCAGGCAGAGAAACAGATCAGCAAACAATTATTCCCCAGTGCCAAGTATAAATAAGACTGTCTCTGGACTCCTCTTGCTTTGTGTAAAGATTTGAAACATTTTCAAGGTTGATGGTGTTTTCTACTCCTTTCCACCAACCTACTTCCCCCAACCTAAGGTTTCACACTCTATCAGGAACTGCCATCTGTGGCCTTTGATACACCGAACCAATTAGTGGCTTTTAAGCCACTGCACCATAAACAGTATTTGTTGTCTGCCAAGTTTGTTGGCAACTGGAATAGGTGGGGTGGAATCTGGATGGACTCAATCTGTTGAAGATTAGTTCTTTTTTTTTTTTTTTTTGGTCCTTCTGCAGGGCCATAGGATTTATCTGCCAACAAAACTAAACTTGAGTGTAAGGGATCAGACTGAGGAGCCTTATTAACCTTAAATTCTGTTCTCTTATCTAATACCTTTAAGTTTTTCAGTAACTCCATGTGGGTATTGATGAACTATCCTTCACTTAAGACATGGCAACGTAATTCAGCTGATATGCTTAAAAGCTTCTTCAACATTCAGAGACTGATGGCAATATGTGAAAAAGGTTCTAATTAAAAAAAAAAATGAGTCAATATTTTCAGTCAGTTTAAAAACATAGGTAACATTATAAAAGCAGCCCCAGAGAGATCCCTTGTCCCTTCCGCCACATAAGGACACAGTGAAAAGACAGGGTGAACCAGGCAACTGGTCCTCACCAGACACAACTTGACCCTGTACTTCCTAGACTCCAGAACTGTAAGAAATAAATTCCTGTTGTTTGTAAACATGTTAGATACACATGACACCTGACTACTTAGAGAGTAACAGCAGGACTTTCTTAAGGCATCATCTGTTTAGCCAAAGAAAAGTCAGTTACACTGTTACACAATCTTTCAGTAGTCTAGTAACTTTGCACCTGATTTTTGTCTACTTGTAAAAATTCATTTGGTCACTAATGTATACAGATCCAATTAAGACCCTGGTGGCCCAGTGGTTGGGACTTCACCTTCTAACTAGGGGGTACAATCCCTGGTGGGGGAGCTAAGATCCCGCATGCCTCCTGGCTAAAAACCCAAAACATAAAACAGAAGCAATACTGTAACAAATTCAACACTCTAAAAATGGTCCACATCAAAAACATCTTAAAATTGTAAATTTAAGCAGCTTTCTTCTCCCTCCCCCCCACCCCCCCAAAAAAGTCCATCTTCCAATATAATATACCTTCTTAACCTCTAGTTAGGAGTGAAGAAACATTGTAAAAAATTGTTACATTCTTTCCTCAATCAGTGATTTAAACATGAAGGAAGGCAGATCTGTCTACCAAGATTTACTTTATGCTATCATGCTATAATAGCACTTATCCAGCTATGTTTGAGAGTAAATCTTGAAGGAAATACCAACTCTTGTCTGCTGAGTATGCAGACCTGTCACAGGCTGAAAACACAGGTTGTCAAGGCCTTTAGGAAAATGACTTTTATAGAAGGCCCGTATAGGGTCTACTCTCTGGTTGAGAACAGGAGCCACTGCTTACACCTCACCCAGAGCTGGAGATGCCAAACAGAATCCTAAAAAAAGGTGTGTGTGTGTTTGGAGGGCCGGGCGGTCAGTGGTAGAGGGAATGGAAGGCAAACAGGGACTCTTTCCTGCTACACTCATGGCGTAAACCGATGCACATACTGGTCAGCTATTTTTACAGCTGGTTTAAGTTATAGCCCTCAGTAGGTTCAGACCTGCTTCCAATCAGATCTGGCCTTCCCCTTTATGCAAAAGGTAACTTTTTAAAAGGAAGATTTTTTTGTTCGTCTTTCGTTTTTTAAAATTCTTCTAAATTTCCTAAGGCTGCACAAGGGGCAATGCATCAAGCAAGGACGACATAGGGCGGGAAGTAAGAGAAAACAGTGATTTCTAAATTCCTTAAAATATGTTGGGTCCTTTTTCCTTCAGGAAAGGGAGGCAGGATAAAAAGAAAAGCAAGAGAAGCTGCAAAAGACCAGCCTAGGCGCGCCGTAGGGGCGCAGGGGGCTGAGCCGCAGCCAGGGTCAGGCCACATGGCGTCAGCTCCGGGTCTGCGGGGCCCGGGGCGGCCGCCCGCTGTCCTGGCCCAAAGTCCAAGGGCGGCGGCAAGGTTCCCGCTGGGCGGCGGGAGTAACGAACTGGACAGCTGCCTCCCGGCCGCAAGCATGCTGCCGCCCCAGCCCTCGGAGGCCAGCGCGCGACCGCCTCCGCCCCCAACCACGGCGGCAGCGCGCCGCGTGGAGAGCCCGATTCCACAAGGGGCACGGCCCGCCCTCTTCTCGCGAGAGGTAGGAAAAGAAGAAGGTTGGGCTGGCGACGGGGATCTAGCCAGTGAACGAGCGGGAAGGGCGTGATCGACGGCCTCCTCTGAGCCCCGCCCCGGCTGCAGAGGCCCCAGTCGCCGCCCGCCTCTCCTCTCCCTCCTTGCACTCCCTTCCCTCCCCGCCCCGCTCTTCTCTTTCCGTCTGAGGTGGCGGACGGCTCCCTCCTCGCCAGCTCCGTTTTCCCTCTGCTCCCGCTTCCCTTTTCCCTTGTGCCCGGGCCCGGCCTGAGCGCTTCCTCCGCCTCCTCAGGGTGGCCGCCTAGCTCCCGACCCCTAGAGTACTGCGCCTTTTCTTTTCTCTGGTCTTCCGTCCGCGCCTGGCCCCGCCATGAATGAGGAGTACGACGTGATAGTGCTGGGCACCGGCCTGACGGTGAGGCCCGGCGGGGAGGGGCGGGGGTCCCGGGGCCGGGGGCCGGAGTCCAGGGTCGGGAGGGGGCCGGCCGCACGCCCTGCTCAGCCCCCTTTTCCCCATCCCCGCGGGCCGCGCCGCGCCTCGCCTCCGAGGGTCTCCTCCGAGGGTCTCCGGGTGGGGCCGGTTTCCGCCGCGGTCTCGGGCCGCGCTCTGGAGCGGAGGCGGGTCGGGCCTGCGGCGGGGCCTGCGGGCCGGGCGGCGCATCGGGACGGGGAGGAGACAACCGGGGGATGGAAAGCCCTGTCCGGCAGGTGCCTGGGCGGGTCGTGATGGCCGAGTAAGAGTAGGTGGGAAACGAGAGTCCGCTCTGCTGCAGCAGAGGCCGGAAAAGCCCGGATTGGTGTATTGATGCGTCTCCCTTACGGGTTGATGGCCTCTCGCGATTGGAAACAGAAAAGCAGCCGGCGGAGTGGGGGAGGGTGGAGGCCAATCACAGTGGCATTTCCTACTTAGACTTCAGCCTCTACTACTAGTCAGTGTCGGTGACGAGTCACTGGATAATCACTGTTTGGTAGGTAATTAAGTTCAATGAACTTACATTTTTGGAGAAAATTAGATTTCTTATCCTTCTCCCCCACTCCAGGTGAGAAGCATTATCCTTTCCTTTTAACCACCCTCCCATCCCACTTGAGCAACTGTAGAATGGAAATGAGTTTTCTCAAAATTTGTCTAGTCCATTCTCACCTGGCCTTTGCCATCTTTTCCTTTTGTGTGGTCTGTCCTTGCCTACATTGTCTCTTCTGGAGGCTTTCCCCTGAGAAAGAGGTTGGTGATGGGGTGCTAGAGGCCAGGTTCTCTATTACTGCATGGTGTGCGTAATACCATGGTAAATTTATTTTCCTGGCTGTCTGCTTAGAGAACTTTAGATAGTATTCTGCAAATAATACAGGCAGATGTTTTACTTCTTTTTGTGCTTTTAAAAGAAAATGAAGACTATTCATCTTGCAAAAGAATTCCATTTGAAGAGAGGACCATTTCCGTTATCAAAAGTTTTTTGGAAATTTGAAATTCTGACATTGGACTGCTTTGTTTTAAAAGATGAATACTGATTTTGATCTTGTGTATCCCATATAAACTGATCTCAAAGTCCAGAGTCATTTAATGTAAACCACTACAAATTTGTTGAAATGCATTGTAATCTCTCAAGATGGAATTAACATTTTTTTCAGCTAACACTCCAAAGTAACTATTTTAGATTTCTCTGGACAAGAGAAAACTGTCAAACTTGCATTTGGCCAGTTTTTTAGGAAAAGATTGTTGGGAACTAGAATGGCACTTTTCTGGCATGTCATTTTTCTATTTATGGTGATTTATGGTGATTGTTCGATAATACTCATTTCTGAATGCTTCATTATGTTTCAACAGTCCAGAAAAAGAAATGGGACTGGCTAGGAAATAGTACCGAATAGATGAGATTGCTTACCTAGAAAGCTATTTAGTCATTTTGAATGTGAGGTATTGGGTTGAATTTCTTTTTTGATGGTGAGTTGGAAGACTGTTAGATGCCTTAATGAATAGCCTACCCATTGCAGGGTGTTTTTTTTTCATTTTCTAAGTGCTTAATTGGGATTCTGAGCTGAGCTTATTAGTTTGTGGTGGATTTTGCCCACTGGGCACTGTTGTTGCCAGCATATTGTAAGAGCTAGTTAGTTCCACTGTTTTTCTATGGTTATTGCTGGTCTTTCAGATTTGCTCTTGATTAGGGCAGTTAAACACGGAAAAATAAGTGCAAATCCTTTTTCATGCAGGTTTCTATATGCCTAATTCAGAAGTATCACTTTGTCTCAAAGAGGGCACAGTCTTATTGCATAACAACCAAGTTAAGATAATGCACCTTATTTAAATTTTCATTTGGATCAATTGTGACCGTTTTGGTGAATGATAGATGCATACTTAACTAGCAATCAGATAAATTTCTGCTGTCATTTATTATCTTATTTATTTTTGGCTGCATTGGGTCTTCGTTGCTGCACGCCGGTTTTCTCTAGTTGTGGCGGGGCGGGGCTACTCTTCCTTGCGGTGTGCGGGCTTCTCATTGCGGTGGCTTCTTGTTGCGGCGCACGGGCTTCAGTAGTTGTGGCACGTGGGCTTCAGTAGGTGTGGCTCGCGGGCTCTAGAGAGCAGGCTCAGTAGTTGTGGCGCACGGGCTTAGTTGCTCCGCAGCATGTGGGGTCTTTCCGGACCAGGGCTCAAACCCGTGTCCCCTGCGTTGGCCAGTGGATTCTTAACCACTGCGCTACCAGGAAAGTCCCGGGATGATTTTTTTTTTTTTTTCCGGTACGCGGGCCTCTCACTGTTGTGGCCTCTCCCGTTGCGGAGCACAGGCTCCGGACGCGCAGGCTCAGCGGCGGCCATGGCTCACGGGCCCAGCCGCTCCGTGGCATGTGGGATCTTCCCGGACCGGGGCACGAACCCGTGTCCCCTGCATTGGCAGGCGGACTCTCAACCACTGCGCCACCAGGGAAGCCCCCCGGGATGATTTTGATAGTGATAAAATCTTATACCCTCATTTTTAGTGATACAGGGACTTTGATTACTTAAATGAAGAGATCACCAAAGTTAAAAAGCCTCAAATTATAATTAACTTTGAGTAATTGGTGTGAACATACCATTTACTTTTCTTAATTTTTGATTTATAAATATTTAGTGCTTGAGATTTAAGAACCTAAAAACAGGTGTGTGCTATCAGTTGTGGGTACCAAATACTGCATGATGCCTGTGTGTCAGTGCATTTTTTAGTGTGATTAACTTGTTACTTTTAATATAAAGTGTAAGAAAGTGTTGGGGTTTCTCTGTGTTGCCTAATGTTGTCACTGTTTTGTATCGATTGTTACATCTAAAATAATAGTGCACAAATATTGATAGTAACTTTGATAAAGAAGGCATAAAACAATTTAGTGTAAACTAGAGCAAAATCTTCATTCTGTCTAGGAGAAATGGAATATTTCATATAATTGAGTTCTTTAAGGAATTGAGGGCTATCCCTTTAAACAACCGTAACTTTTAGAGAAAAACCTTTCAAATGGTATCACAACTTCTTTAACAGACTAAGGAACATAGTTAATGTACTGATAACAAAGATTCCACATCAGGAGGATTAATTACTGTTATGCTATAACATAATGAAGCCATTGAGACCTAGGGAGCTTTGTAGGAACTTTGGCCTCCTTAACTAAGTCCTCTTAGACTGCTCAGCTTTGGGAGTTAGTTCTACCGTCTACTTTTCATTTTTTCCTCTTTGCTTACTTTGGTTAGGCTGGTGACTGTCGACAGCCTCTGACCACTTAATTTGCTGTTTCTGATTGACTTTGGGCTTGGCAATAAATTCATGAGTCTTCTTAGAAATAGTAATAAATAATAAAATAAGGGTAACTAGCTCCACAGCTGCTTGTGCTTCCCAGCAGTATTTTGTTTTGTTTTGTGCTACATGGTAATTTTCGTAAGGAGTTTTGAATCGAAAAGGACACTTAGTGATATCTAACCAGATTATTCTCAGCAGTATTTGTTTAAAACATTGTTTTATATCCCAGCCATACTTTTCCTCCTTTCTCTTTATTAAAATTTTGTGACTTCAAAGAGGAGTTTTTGTACCGGATTTAAAAATCTTGAATTGCCTTTTATATTTACTCCTTGAAAATCCTTGCCATTGCTATTTGAGTTCTATGGACAAACACCTTTCTGTCCACTGCAGTAGTGATCATAGGACCAATGTGTTCAAATGTCTTATTTTTGGAAGGTATAAATACTATGTAGGCAGTTTGTATTTTAAATCAGCCTTAAGCATACTGGTCCAGTAGAATAGAAGTAAAATCAGACATATTTCAGCATTTCGAGGTAGTAGTGAGACATTTGGTTGTGAAGACCGCTAGGTAAACGTTTGGCTCGCATACATGATACCCTGCAGTTACCTTTATGTCCCCTCTCACAGTACCTGATTAAAGACTTACTGGAGTAATGGCCTACTCAATTTCAGTTACCTGTGACTGTTGTGCTCGATTATGGGCAATAAAAAGGCAAACACACCTGTCTGTGAGTAGCTTCTTCTCATGTGGGGGTAACTATAATATGAGTTAATATGAGAAAGTACTAAGTGCCATAAGGGAATTCACACATGTGGGAATTCAGATAGGGGAATCAGAAAAACCTGCATAAAGAAGGAGTTATTGAAGTTGGCTTTTAAAAATAATTGATAAGCAGGGTAGGGGGAAGGGGGTATTAGATGAAGGTAATCAAAAGGAACAAACTTAAGCTATAAGATAAGTACTAGGGATGTAATGTACAACATGATAAAGATAATGAACACTGTTGTATGTTATGAATGAAAGTTAAGAGCGTAAATCACAAGGAAAAATGTATTTTTTCCATTTCTTTAATGTTGTATCTATGTGAGATGATGGATGTTAACTAAACCTATGGTAATCATTTCATGTTGTATGTAAATCAAATCATTATGCTGTACACCTTAAGTCTTTACCGTGCTGTATGTCAATTATATCTCAATAAAACTGAAAAAGTTTAAAAAAATATTGGTAAGTTTTGAACATGAGGAGGAATGATTTTCTAGGCAGAGAGAGCAGTGTAAGTCAGTATTAAGAAAAGGATATATATTTAGGGGATAGGGAGTTTATTTTGTGTGAAACAGAAGGTATGAAGAGGTGTAATGGAAACAGTGTTGGAAAGACGGTATATCACCAAGGATGCTGAAGATAGTAGGTTAAGAAGTTTGAATTTTATCTTCTAGGCCAACGAGAGAGGGTTTTGATCAGGAATGATCTAATTAGAGCCAAATTTCAAGAAAAGTTATCCTTGACAGCTTTTAATGAGATGCATTAGAGGGACAGAGACATTTAAAGAAACACTTATTCTGCTGAAAACTAACTTCCACTTTTATTGTTGCTGTAAGACGTATACCACTGAGATTAAATGATTTAAAAGTTTTCTAGTTAATACATTTTCTAGATAAGTATAAAGACACTTTTCTTTAAGATGACTTATTAGGTACCTTGTTTTCCTGATCACATTTTTGTGTGCATTTACTTTCTGTTTCTTTTTTTTTTTTAATCACTCCAGAACTTTAAAATGCAGGAGAATTTAGAGTGTTAATAGTGTTTAGTTTGATCACTTGGAAGTTACATCAGAATTTTTTTTTTTACATCAGAATATTAACGTACTCTGGTTCTATTCTCTTCCAAGCCTGAGTTGCCCTCTAAGTAGGAAGGGGTGTGGGCATTAACTTTTCCAGGATACTGGGATACTATTTAGTACCAGTGGCCTTCGCAATTGTGTTTAGGTTCATCACAGTTCATATATGGGAACACCATACAGGCTGCTTCACTACGTAAGAGGTACTTCGCCTAGTGTGTTTAGGTGCTGTCCGTTTGAGTTAGTTACTCTGATTATTGCAAACCTAGCTCTGTGTGTAGGTGCTGAAGGGAAGTGAGCCTCGGTATCACTGGTTTGGTCCTTCCTGACCATCACCGCACCCACACATCTGCATAGACTAGAATTTTGCTGCAGCTGAACTTCAAACATTTAGTTTAAGCTGGTTACCTCTTTATGTAGGCCAAAATGAAGAGCCAGTTGGGTGGCAGATGCCATTATCTTAACTTGGATTCTGGGCCTGAGCTCAGTTTGGATGAAAGACCCACCTGAGATTGCCAGGCATCCTGTGTGCATCATTCATGCATGCATACATGCATGCATTCACTTATTCATGCTGAGCACCTAATATGCTCTAAGCCCTAAAAATAAAAAATAAATAAGGCATAATAGCAAACAAAACACCAAAAAAACTTGGATTCTGAAGATGGTTTTACAGTTTTAGTTATTTTGGTTGTGAGTCTGTATATTCTTATCCTGTTCAGGTCAGTTGTGGGTGAGCTTGAAATTAAGTGTGGAGCACTCTCATCTGTTAGTTTTAAAACTAATGTGTTCATTAATATTCATTCATATATGTTTCCTGGTAAAAGTTATCAGTATTCTTGACATAGATGATGGATGGTCCAGGTTGTCTAGTGTGAAAAAAGGAAATTCACTTATTTTCTCTGACTTTGATGTGCTTTGCTTTTTATTCTGTATTCACCAGATAGTAGTAGATTTTAATTTTGAGTTGTTAATTTGGGAAGATACTAAAATTTTGGGATCATTAATATATACCCTATACTCAGATGTGATTGGTTTTATCAGTGAATTAATGACTTCATCCCATGTTGTAAAGTAAAATTTAAAGTATTACATTTGTGCTTCTATGTATTCTCTTGGCATTGTAAAAGCAATCTTTTATAGATGAGTTTAGAAGAATCAGTGAACCTGCAAATTATTAATTAGCTTTTAATATATTTGCTCCAAGTGATGCCTTTAAAGGTAGTTAGTATCAGCTCTTTGGACTGCTGAATCTTTATATTCCTGGGTCCTTTATTAGGCCTCAGCCTTCAGTGCTTGCTTTGGAGCCATGGTCCAGTGAGTGGGTCATGCTTATTTGCAGTGAAGTATGAAAAGTTATATATAGAAGCTGTGCAACACTCAAAAGTTGCTTGCTGTGATTTTGCTTCCAAAAGTTGAACCGTGAAGTCTACTTTTGTCAACTGGAAATGTGACTATTTGGTTTTCCTTTGTTTATGTCATAATCTGTTTTTGAGATTGTAAATATTATTCTACTTTCATATAATATATTGAATCATATGTTAGTGCTTCTTTAGATTTTTTTTTAAGCAAGTGATTTGCTTTTGATAATATTGGAGTTAATTTTTACAGTTAAAATACTTTCAGTTCTGTTTATCAAGACCTCATTAAGAAAGTTAAAAGTCAAGCTGTGGAATGGATGAAGATATTTTCAATATATATATAACCAATAAAGCACTTTTAAATATCTAGAATATATAAGGAATTTTTATATAGTAGTAAAAAAAAAAAAGAAAGCCCACTTTAAAAATGGGCAAATAATATGAATAGGCACTTATCAAAAGAAGATACTACAATTATCAGTAAACTGTGAAAAAGTGCTCAGCCTCATTATTTGTCAGGAAATGTAAATTAAACCACATCCTAACTAGAATGACTAAAATTAAAAGGCCAGAACAAAATGTTGGGCAAGGATTTGAAACAACAGGAACTTTCATATACTGCTGACACAGCTTATGAAATTGGTACAACCATTTTGGAAAGCTGTTTGGCAGTATCTGTACTCTCCTTGATGTCTATCCAACAAGTGCATACATAAAAGACACATTGAGAATGTTTATAGAGCATTATTTGTAACAGCCCCAAACTGGAAACCATCCCAATGTCCACCTGTAATAGAATGGATAAATAAGTTGTGGAATATCTGTGCGGAGTATTCATTCAAAAGACTCCTATGGCTTTGTTACCCGCAGTGTGGTCCATGGATCAACTACTTCTGCAACACCTGAGAACTTACTAGAGATGCAGACAGTTACACCCCTCACCCCAGATACGCTGAATCAAAATCTACATTTCCCCCAGGTGTTTAATAAAGTTTGAGCAGCATTGCTTTACTAGTGGTTCTTGAAACTGGTCCTGGACCAGCAGTATTCTCACCTGGGAACTGGTGAGAAATGCAGATTCTCAGGCTCCACCGCAGACCTGCTGACTCAGAAGCTCTGGGGGTGGGGTCCTGCGTTCAGGTTTAGCAAGCTGTCCCGGTGATGTGGATGCAAAGTAAAGTTTCAGAATCTGCTTAGAATTTACATTTCTAACAAGTTCACAAGGTGATACCAAATCAGGATCTCTCTTTGAGATCCACTGTTGGTAGGGCTAGGCAAACATGTAAAAGTCCACAGCTTTTTCAGGCCACTTGGTCTTTGTCACAGCTACAGTTCCACTGTGGTACAGTGAAAACAGCCAACATGTAAATGAATGGGCATGGGTGTTTACTGGTAAAACTTTATTTACAAATATAGCCTGCAAGCTGGATTTGGCTCCTGTACTTTAGAGACCCCTGCCGTATAGCAGTAAGAGTAAGAAAATTTCTATTGCAAACAAAACATGGATGAATCTTGTAAACATATGTTGACTAAAAGGTGTATACAAGAAGTGTATACTACAAGATTCTATTTATTCAGAGTTCAAAAACAGGTAGAACAAATCTTTGCTCTTAAAAGTCATGAGCGTGGCTGTGGGCTGAGGAGTGGTTATGGCTGGAGGTGGCCTGGAGTGCTCATAATGTTTCTTGATCTAAATAAGAAATGATGCACCCTCTTGGAGTAAAATTTGAACCTGATAGTGACTAATTTAAAATATTTTTAAAATATTAAAATGAATAGTACATTATGGAGGAGAATTTGAGATGTGTATGAATTTTTGAAAATAAAGATTTCAGAGTCAGGCTTCTAGGGGGATGAGCTTGTTCTCTGTTGTCTGGAGTCTTTGATAAATTTGAGAAGCACTAGGATTTATAAAGTTACAGAGAATTTCCTTTGTCATTAAAAAAATAAAGCTCTTATCACCTAAACTCTGGTATAAGGGTTTTGGGTGAATGAATATCCCATCTCTGTGTTTCTTCTCATTAATCCATTAATTGGATTGACTTTCTTGACTGCTCCCCCACCCCATCTTGATTTGGTATGTCTTAGTATATTCACGCTTTGTTTACCTTTTTACTGAGAGTGATGGTTTATAATCCTCTGTTGATTGTCAGTTGATTAATGGTTATCCTGGATGCTTCATTTAGGGCTCTAGTTCTCAAACTCTTGGTCTCAGGATCTATTTACACTCTTAAAAATTGAGGTCCCTGAAGAGCTTTTGCTTGTAAGAGTATCTGTCAGTATTTATCCTATTAGAAATCAATGCTGAGAAATTAAAAAATGTTTTTTATTCACTTAAAGAGAATGGTGATAAACTCATTACATGTTAACATGAATAACAGTTTTTTGAAGTATAACTGTGTTTTCCAAAACAAAAAAATTTATGAGAAGAGTATGGTTGTTCTACATTTTCTGCACATCTCTTTAATATCTAGTTTAAAAGATAGCTGATTCTTATCTGCTTTGGTGTTCAGTCTTTCATAATTTTTGTCATAGCTGAAGTATATGAAGAAAATCAGGCTTTAGACAGATGTGTAGTTGGAAAAAGGAGGAGTATTTTAATAGCCTTTCAGATTGTTGTGCGTATCCTTTTATAATTTACACCTAAACACAAGTGGCAGGGTATTTTTAAAGATTAATTGCAATATGAAATTTGAAACCACATCAGTGAACATTTCTTATTCCGTTACATTAAAATCCGTTAATCTAGCTTGCACTTTGAATTTCTCTTTTAATCTCCTGTATGATTTTGTAACATCATTCATTGGTCACTTGGGAAAGTACCGTTTTACTTAGTAATGCAGGTCTTCTGAATTGCTGACACATTTTGTTATGCCATGTCAAAAGCTCATATTTGTTAATATCACTGATGTTGTCTGAAAAGTCCTTTAAGTATTGGGGATCTGATGTACCCATGGTGGTGGATATAAGTTTTCCAAAATTCAGATTTTCATTCAAAAATTTTTTCAATACATTTTATTTATTTATTTTAATATTTGGCTGTGTTGGGTCTTCATTGCTGCGCATGGGCCTTCTCTAGTTGTGGCGAGCAGGGGCTACTCTTGCTTGCATCGGCTTCTCATTGCAGTGGCTTCTCTTGTTGCAGAGCATGGGCTCTAGGTGTGTGGGCTTCAGTGGTAGTGGCACATGGGCTCAGTAGTTGCGGCTCGTGGGCTGTAGAGCACAGGCTCAGTAGTTGTGGCACATGGGCTTAGTTGCTCCGTGGCATGTGGGATCTTCCTGGACCAGGGATCGAACCCGTGTCCTCTGCATTGGCAGGCGGATTCTTAACCATTGCGCCACCAGGGAAATCCCTCATTCAGAATTTTGACTTTTCATTTTTGGCAACAAATACTGTTGGTTATTTTCCTTGACATTCATTTTTGAGAAAATGTCTGCCAAAATCCTAAGTCTGAGTAATCATAGTTTGTCAGTTATTTTTCTACTTAAAAATGATGATCCATGGGGCTTCCCTGGTGGCACAGTGGTTAAGAATCCGCCTGCCAATGCAGGGGACATGGATTCAAGCCCTGGTCCGGGAAGATCCCACATGCTGCAGAGCAACTAAGCCCATGAGCTACAACTACTGAGCCCCCGTGCCACAACTACTTAAGCCCGCACGCCTAGAGCCTGTGCTCCGCAACAAGAGAAGCCACCACAATGAGAAGCCCACGCGCAGCAACAAAGACCCAATGCAGCCAAAAATAAATAAATAAAAATAAGTATATTAAAAAAAAATGATGATCCATGAAAAAAGTAGCTAGGTCAGCTTACAAATCAGTCGCACAAAAGGCTTTCCTTGAGCTAGAATTGCTTTATGTGAACTTCCTGTTTTGCTACACGGGATATTTAAAAGATGGGTGTTGTTAACAGAGGTGATTTTTAATGCTTCATCAAGGATAGTCTTAAGTGAAACTGGCCTTGTTTTTTTAAACCATGAGTGCCTTGTGGTGAAGAATATAATGACTAGTGCAATTAGAGCCAACGCCTTAATTTGCTTTATCCACCATTGATCTTCTGCTGTCAGTGCAAGTATAACACAGTGGGAAAAAATGATGTCTTAGTGTTATTATGAAAATAGTTTAAACCTTGGGACTCAGAACACACTTTGAACCCTGGTTGCTTTAGGGCTTTGTCTTTAAAAATTACATCAAATATTGCATATACATAAATATTAATTACTAAAAGAATGTTTAATGACAGGCTTGTAAAAATTATCTGTTTGAAACATGCAGTAGCATTTTCCTTCCTTTGAAGATACTTACGCTTTCCCTGTAGGAATGTATCCTGTCAGGTATAATGTCAGTGAACGGAAAGAAAGTTCTTCACATGGATAGAAACCCATATTATGGAGGAGAGAGTGCATCTATAACACCGCTGGAAGATGTAAGTATTAAAATAAATTAATGTCCCTTTTGTACTTTGAGTCTTTTACTTGTGAATCTCTACTTTTTTATAGATGGTTTTAATTTTGTTTTATTAAATAGATTATCTGTAACATCATAATTTTCAGGAGCTCCTAGTTTGGGGCTTGTAGATATTTAAATTGTGACCTTTGTTGCCATCTGGAGCAGTTATCTGTTCCCTCTTGAAGTTAATAGAGTGTAGACTTGACAGGGTGCATGGAGGGTACCTGTTGATGAAGACCTAACATACGCCAGGCACAGTGCCAGTGCTTTCTACATGGTCTTAGTTATCTTCCCAGTCACTCAAAGAGATTTTATCCCCATTTTTTAGATTGCAAAATAGTTTCTGTGGGCTTAAGATCACAGAGACGGGCTGATAACCCAGGTTATATGATTCCAAAGCTTAGTTCCTTTTTCTTTTAATTTATTTTATTGAAGTACAGTTGATTTACAATGTTATGTTAATTTCTGCTGTACAGCAGAGTGATTCAGTTACACACACATATATATATTCTTTTTTAAAATTTATTTTATTTACATTTATTTTTGGCTGCATTGGGTCTTTGTTGGTGCATGCAGGCTTTCTCTAGTTGTGGTGAGCAGGGGCTACTCTTCGTTGTGGAGCATGGGTTTCTCATTGTGGTGGCTTCTCTTGTTGCCGAGCACGGGCTCTAGGTGCACAGGCTTCAGTAGTTGTGGCATGCGGGCTCTGGAGCCCAGGCTCCGTAGTTGTGGCACGCGGGCTTAGTTGCTCTGCGGCATGTGGGATCTTCCCAGACCAGGTCTTGAACCCGTGTCCCCTGCATTGGCAAGTGGATTCTTAACCACTGTGCCACCAGGGAAGCCCTATATATATTCTTTTTCATATTATTTTCCATTATGGTTTTTCACAGGATATTGAATACAGTTCCCTGTGCCATACAGTACCTTATTGTTTGTCTGCTCTAGTTTGTATCTTCTAATCCCAAAGTCGCACTCCATCTATCCTCCAGCTTCCCTCCCCCTTGGCAACCACAAGTCTGTTCTCTGTGTCTGTGAGTCAGTTTCTGTTTTGTAGATAGATTCATTTGTGTCATATTTTAGATACCACATATAAGTGATATCATATGGTATTTCTTCCTCTTTCTGATGTATTTCACTTAGTATGATAATCTCTAGGTCCATCATGTTGCTGCAAATGGCATTATTTCATTCTTTTTTATGGCTGAGTAGTATTGCATTGTATATATGTACCACATCTTCTTTATCCATCCCTCTGTTGATGGATATTTAGGTGTTTCCATGTCAAAGCTTAGTTCCTTTTACTATACTCTGTGCTTCCTGCTTCTTTAGAAAATGAGCACATGAAGCATTTCCAAAGTGTGTTTCACTAAGTATATTTATTTCTCTGTGTGGGGTTTGTTCACCATCCACGTGTATGAATCTGAGCTGTATTGTGCTTTATAGGAGATATATAGATACTGTCAGTTACTTTTAAAATAGTGACTTTGATGAAATAAACTTAATGTTTATATCAAAAAGGTTTTTTCTCTATATTCAGGCATATAGGGAAGTTGAAAGAATAATACCAGTGGAATATTTTTTTGCTTCATGTCTGTTTGTGTTATTGGTTTTGAACCATTGAAAGTAATAGACATGATACTTGACCTAAATATTTCAGCATTCATCTGTGAAGAACAACATTCTCCAACATAATCATAATATCATTATCACACTTAAGAAAAGTAACAATAATATCCAGACTATATTCAAATCCCCCATTGAACCCAAGAATGTTGTATATTGCTGTGTAGGAGTGGTTTGTTTTCTTTTTATTTTAAACTAGTTTAAGCATTGCCTTTTGTGTTGTTTCCCTTTATTCTCTTAATCTACAAAAGTCTCGCCACCTCTTTTCTTTTGGCAAGTCTAGGCCAGTTTATAAGAAGGTATTGTTGGGCACTTCATACTGCATCCCATAAGGAGGCACAGTGCCTGCATCAGCATCACTGTTCGTGATGCTCAATTTGATCTGATTGAGGTGATGACCACTGACCTCTCCATTGTAAATCATCTGTGGAGCGATGTGCTGGCGTCATTCCTTCTTCACCTAGTATATTTATTAGCTAGTGTTAAGTAAGATGAGCAAGCTGTCCTGTTTCTTTTTCTTTTTTTTTTTTTTTGCGGTACGTGGGCCTCTCACTGTTGTGGCCTCTCCCGTTGCGGAGCACAGGCTCCAGGTGAGCAGGCTCAGCGGCCATGGCTCATGGGCCCAGCTGCTCCGCGGCATGTGGGATCTTCGCGGACCGAGGCACGAACCCATGTCCCCTGCATCGGCAGGCGGACTCTCAACCCCTGCGCCACCAGAGAAGCCCCCTTTTTTTTTTTTGATTTAATTTTTATTTTATATTGGAGTATAGTTGATTTATAATGTTGTTAGTTTCAGGTGTATAGCTAAGTGATTTAGTTATATATATACATATATCCATTCTTTTTCAGATTCTTTTCCCATATAGCTTTTTATAGAATACTGAGTAGAGTTCCCTGTGCTATATAGTAGGTCCTTGTTGATTATCTATTTTATATATAGTGGTGTGTGTATGTTAATCACAAACTCCTAGATTATCCATCCCCTGTGTGTTTCTCCTTTGTTAACCGTAAGTTTGTTTTTGAAATCTGTGAGTCTGTTTCTGTGTTTTGAATAAGTTCATTTGTATCATTTTTTCTTTAGATTCCACGTGTAAGTGATATCATATGGTATTTGTCTTCCTCTACTGACTTACTTCACTTAGTATGATAACCTCTAGGTCCACCCATGTTGCTGCAAATGGCATTACTCCATTCTATTTTACGGCTGAATAATATTCCATTGTATATATGTACCATATCTTCTTTATCCATTCCTCTGCTGTTGGACATTTAGGTTGCTTCCATGTCTTGGCTATTGTAAATAGTGCTGCAGTGAACATTGGGGTGCATGTGTCTTTTTGAATTATGGTTTTCTTCACATATATGCCCAGGAGTGGGATTGCTGGATTATATGGTAGCTCTCTTTTTAGGTTTTTAAGGAAGCTCCATGCTGTTCTCCATAGTGGCTACACCAATTTACATTCCTACCAACAGTGTAGGAGGGTTCCCTTTTCTCCACACCCTCTCCAGCATTTATTGTTTGTAGACTTTTTGATGATGGCCATTCTTACTGGTGTGAGGTGATTTGCATTTCTCTAATAATTAGTGATGTTGAACATTTTTTCATGTGTTTTTGGCCATATATATGTCTGTGTAGAAATGTCTGTTTAGATCTTTTGCCCATTTTTTGACTGGGTTGTGTACTCTTTTTTAATATACTCAAGAACTTGGGGGTTTTTATTGAGTGAATATATACCACCTTTGCTTGTTCTGTTCCATCTTAGCAATAGAATTCATGAGTTTGAATGAATATTAAATTTTAAGCTGCAAGCTGCTTTTAGAGCCTCAGACTCTCATGTAAATTATAAATTAACTGGAACTAATTTTAATTGTCTTTTCTGATTTGAATAATCCAAAATTTATTTTTAACTCCCTGTGTAACCACAGAAGCAAAATTAAGCCTTTGTTAGCTTTTTATTTAATAGAGAATGAATTTAAGTGATTTCTACAAATAGTAAGGGATGTTTCTGCAAAACTAGTACATCATAACAAATAGTTTGTTTTGTATTCCTGCTAGTTAAAAGCAAATACACACCACCTCTGCAATATTTATTTTGGCATTCATGAGTTGAGTAATATATTTAATTTACACATGTATTGGAATAGTGTTAAATGTTCTGATTAAAAATGAAATGCACTTGTACTTTACCTCATGTTGGTGGTATTTAGTTATACCAAAATCACTTCATCAAAAAATAGTTGTGCAATGAAAGTTAAATTTTGTTAACATTATGGGTGTTTTTTGTTTTGGTTTTAGTTATACAAAAGATTTAAAATACCTGGAGCACCACCAGCATCAATGGGGAGAGGAAGAGACTGGAATGTTGACTTAATTCCCAAGTTCCTTATGGCAAATGGTAAAGAATTCCAACTTAAATTTATGATAGTACATTGAATCCAATTTGAAAGTAGAAAGTAACTGTTGACAGAGAGTGTTACTCCGGTTATGTGGAAGTGGATTCTGTTGAATGGCAACGGTATGGTGAGTAATAGGGCCCATTAGAGGCATCTAGAGTTGGTAAGTTAAGAATGGAGGGAAGAGGGGGTGACTTCTTAGTAATTGGTTTCGGAGAAACAAAATTATGCTGTGGCATAATATCAGAATCGTAAGCATTTGTAACAGACTTTCCTCATGATACTTTGGTGACAATCTTAGGTAACTGGGCCTTCAGAAACAGCCATATTAATGTTTTTTTCTAGTTTGTAAGCTTTCACAATTATTTTTTCATATTAGTTTTTTCTCATTTTTTTCTTTTTTCCTTCCGTTTTATTGAGATATAATTGACATACAGCACTGTATAAGTTTAAGGTATACAGCATAATGATTTGACTTACATATATTGTGAAGATTACCGTAGTAAATTTAGTGAAAATCCATCATCTCATATAGATACAAAAAAGAAAAAGAAAAAAATTTTTTTTTCTTGTGATGAGATTTCTTAGGATCCACTCTCTTAACAACCTAGGTCCCCTTTAAATGCTGGAAGATAAGGACTCACTGGCAGCTGCCTCCCTTAGATAAGGCCTCCTGAGCTCTCAGGTTCCCCTCAGCTTCCACCACTTCCTACCTTCCCTTAAGCCCAGTCCACCTTGCTCGTTTCTATTACCTGCCTGGCCTCAGTAGGAAATGAGTTTGCAAACTGGTCTGTAACATGCTAGGCTAGATAGAGAGAAAAGGACAGGCAGGTGGGCGGGTGGGGGATGGGGGGCGGTAAGCAAGTAAATGTGAGTGAGTGAACAGTGAGAGACATAAATGCTCATATTCCAGGTAGGTCCCTTAACTCAGTTAAGGAACTGATCCACACACTGTGTACACTTTCCTCACTACACATGGAACTGGGTGGAACAGACATTTCCCAGGACAGTGTCTTCTGTTCATCAACTCTCATGGAACAGCTGGGGCACCTGACAAAGAATAAAAGGGAACTGAAAACAAATGATTGCATAATGTGTTAATGGCATTGCAGTAGTATAAAAAGTGTGACTTTTTCCAAATAATTATCATAATCAAGTTATATTAAAAGAAAAATTCCTACAAAGGCAATAATTTTGGTGTGTGCAGAATTCCAATCTCAAATCTTAACTTTTGGTAAATAAATACTAATAACGTCTTTGTGGCTGCTCTCAAATGTATGCCAGTCAGAAGATCTTCTTGAGGTTCACTCATCAATAGAAACATGGACACATCTCACTGTAATGCAGCAGAAATGGCAGCTATGAAGTCATAAATACGGCCTTAGGTGGCCCCAAGGAACACTGCAGTGGTAGAGTGGATCCACCCTCCTGGTCGGCGACCATGGCTTTCAGCAGGGTTCATATCACAGAACAGAGGGCTCATGCACTGGGGGTACTTGGAGATCATCTGATGATTCACTTTGCCTCACAGAACACGAAGAGTAAGAAGAAACTGGATTCAGTATGCTCTAGTGGGCTTTTTCTTTTCTTTTTTTTTGTGGGGGGAGGTCTTTTGTGTGCTTTAAAAATAATGTGAAGTCCCTAGGTAACACCAAAGAGCTCAGTGAAGTCTGAATGATCTGACACTCTTCAATATACATGAAACTTAAAGACAGCTGAGTGGATTTATTTCCGTACATCCTTTTGAGAATCACTAATATTACTGGTTCACACTTGTGGGTCATTTCTGTTAGGAAATTTTTTAAAGGTATATGAAGGCAGGGAGTAGAAAAGGAAATAAGGCCAAGGCAGAGAGAAGGAGGTGGAAGAGGCGACAAAACGGAGGAAAGTAATGCCTTAAGACTTTGCAAAGTTCAGTCCATGGACTAAGGGGGCACTTGGAGCTGGTTGGAAATGCAGAATCTCGGGCGTTACCTACAACTACCCAAGCAAAATTTGTATTTTAATAAGAGCCCCAGGCAATTCCTAAGCAGAATGATGTTAGAGAAGCACTGCCTTAACAGTCCATTGCAGGCTCTTTAATGTCAGAAAAAGGTGACATACGGTGAGAGAACTTCACAAAATGTCTTTACCTGGGCGACCCCAGACCACCTACAAAACCTGTCTGAGCTTCATTTCCTTATCTGTAAAATGGAGATGATAATAATAGTAATGTGATAGGGTGGTTCTGAGGATTGAGGGAGTTGTTAAATAACCCTTTCAAAGGTCTTGGCATAGAATAAGTAATGGATGTTCATTAGATTTTTGTTTTTAAAACGCATCACGGTATTTTCTTAGTTCCTGGTTTAATGGGTATATTATTTTAGAACATTATAATTTTAGCTGTTGAATTTTTTGAAACTCTTTTTCGCTAGGCAAACTAACAAACTAATCCTTAACACAAACTAGAAATTTAAAATATACTCTTTTTCTCATATTTTTAGTTAGAGGAGTATCTTTAAATTGCATCTTGTGATTTTTAGCATCTTTTTCTGAGATGACGTTGAAAAACTAAATTGTAAGTATAAGTCTATTTTATGTCCCATGAAACAAAGTATGTACCACCCTTTCCCCCTTTTTTGAATTTATGTTCTGTAATTTGGGAATATGTTCAGTGGAAAGATCCTATTGGAATTTTCTCTGAAATTTGAAGTTAAATAACTGAATTATCTTGAGGTTAATTGTAAACACAAAGTTTTTATTATATAAATAATAAAATTATTTAATTAAAATTAGAAAACACAGATAAGCAGAAAGGAAATAAAATTTTCATAACCAGAATCTTATTGTTTAGAATCATCGTTAATATTCTGGTGTATCACCTGCCAGTTTCCCCCCCACCTCTTCCCAGTTAACATGTTTTTCAGTCAGTATACTGTGAACATTTAAAAGAGAGAGGGAGGGATGGAACCAGGGGCTGGAGGGGATAATAAATCTCATTGTATACTCCTGGAAGTGTAGTATGGGGATAAAGGCAGTAATTTTCTTTCTTTCTTTAAAAATATTTATTTATTTATTTGGTTGTGTCGGGTGTTAGTTGTGGCAGGTGGGCTCCTTAGTTTCATTCATGAGCTCCTTAGTTGTGGCATGTGAACTCTTAGTTGCAGCATGCGTGTGGGATCTAGTTCCCTCACCAGGGATCAAACCCGGGCACCCTGCCTTGGGAGCACGGAGTCTTATCCACTGTGCCTCCAGGGAAGTCCCTAAAGGCAGTAATTTTTTAAGGCTTTTTCCTTTATATTGCCAAATTTTACTTCACCAGTAGACTGAGGCTGCCCCTTGCCCAGTACCTTTATCACTCCCAGATATTATTCATTTTAGTTTTTGTGATTTTGTCATACTAGAAGACAAAATAGTGGATTTTTAAAATATGTCTACTTACTAGAGGGTGAAATGATTTCTAGAGTTACTGGCTTTCATGGGTTTTTTTTGTTTTTTGTTTTTTTTTTGCTGTACGCGGGCCTCTCACTGTTGTGGCCTCTCCCGTTGCGGAGCACAGGCTCCGGACGGGCAGGCTCAGCAGCCATGGCTCACAAGCCTAGCCGCTCCGCGGCAATGTGGGATCTTCCCAGACTGGGGCACGAACCCGTGTCACTTGCATCGGCAGGCGGACTCAACCACTGCGCCACCAGGGAAGCCTGGCTTTCATGTTCTTTAATGAACTGGCCAGCCTTTCGCTTTGCACATTTTTCTATTGATGTTTTGTGTTTTTCCTTATTTATTTAAAAGAGCTTATTATAACAGCTGTTAAATGCCCTTTTGAAGTATGTTGAAAATATCTTTTCCAGTTTGTGATTGGCATTATATATAACTCTTGTTTTTTTTTTTTCTGTACAAAAGCTTTTATTTTTCACACAGTCATTCGTTGAGCTTTCTTTTATTGGTTTTGATTTGGAAGTATGTTTAAAATTTTTCTCTCTACCTCAAGTTTATAAAAATACTAATATCTGCTTTTAATGGTATTATGGTTTCATTTTTTCACTGTATAAATAAGTTCATCTATTTTGTTTTGTGTTTTTATGTCAGCATCTATCTTATTCCTTCATAGAACTATGAAAATATGTAACAATTTTATTTTATTTTTTTAAAAATTTTATTGGAGTAGATTTACAATGTTGTGTTAGTTTCAGGTGTGCAGCAAAGTGAATTAGTTATAAACACACATATATCACTTTTTTAGATGCTTTTCCCATACAGGCCATTACAGAGTATTGAGTAGAGTTCCCTGTGCTATAGAGTAGGTCCTTACTAGTTATCTATTTTATATATAGTAGTGTGTTTCTGTCAATCCCAATCTCCCAAGGTTCATCTGTCTTAACATGAATAAATTTATTTTATTACCTTGTTGTTTGAGAAGTAGAGATAGAAATTTATTTCTTCAAAATGGCTAATCAGTTGTTCCTCTGCATCATTTATCTTTTCCACTTTGATTAGAAAACTTTCATCATATATTAAATTCTTTTACATGGGTCTCTGTTTTTCACTGATTTATGGACTAGTTAATGTACAGTATACTGAAACATTTGGCTGCATAAAGGTCTCCTCATTACTCTATTTCTTGTTCTCAAAAAGAATTTTTTTTGAATGTCCTTGTATATCCTTTCAAATGAGCTTTAAAATAATTTTGTTTGGTTTCTCAAAGAAGTTTACAATTTTTAGTATATCAGAATTTCTTTGGTTTATCCTAGCTTTTTCTTGACCCAAAACTAGTATTCATTTTAATAAATATAAATTGACTTAGAAACTGAAAAGCACAAATTCCTGGAAAATTTTGCCTGTGAGTTGTCTCTCTTTAAAATACAGTAGGAACTTTAAAGAAACCCAAACCTATCTGCAGTTGTACTATAATTCTAAACCTCATACTTCTAATAATTATTGTATAACTTTTACAAAAGCATGTTGAAGTTATTAACCTTGAAGTTGTAACATTTAAAAAAAGTCTAAATATGCTAAGCAATCTGCATTCTGATTGTCCTATTTAAAATATGGCTTTGGAGACTTTTCTAGGAGTTACTGGATGGTGTTAAGAAAAAATTGGAAAGCCATTAGTGTTAGTAAATGTACTTTTATTTCTGCTGATTTTTAAAAGTAGTAAGATTTAAGTAACAGTTTGAATTATGTGACTCTTACAGGTCAGCTGGTTAAGATGCTGCTTTTTACAGAGGTCACTCGCTATCTGGATTTCAAAGTGACTGAAGGGAGCTTTGTTTATAAGGGAGGAAAAATCTACAAGGTTCCTTCCACTGAAGCAGAAGCCCTGGCATCTAGTAAGTAATTCTATTTTATTTTCTCAGAATATTAAGATTTTATAACATAAAGGGATCTTAGAGATAAAATTTAAGGTCCCCTGCATTAGTCATCCATCCATTCATCCAGTCAACAAAGATTTATTGGGTGTCTGTTATGTGCCAGACACTGTTGTAGGCAGTTGAGAGTACTTCAGTAAACAAGATGTTCAGAAATTCCTGCCCTTCTGAAGCCTGGAGAGGTTTTATCTCATGGAGCCTGTTGCTGGTGAAGCTGAGCCTTCCTAGGTCTAGTATACTCTTTTCAGATTAATAATTCGTGAGAGTCACTGTCTCTTGGACTGTTTCCTGTGCTAGGCTCTGTGAGAGACACTTCACATTTGCTTTCTTACTTGACTTGTGAAGCCGTTTGTGAGGTAAGGTTTCCATTTTATAGATGAGGAAACTCAGGCCCAAAATCACATAGGTAATGAGTGGCAGGATGGCATTGAAACCCTGGTGGGATTGCTGCACAGTCCGTGTACTTCATCACCCATCTATGCTGACCTCTTTGCTACTCTATCCAACATGCTGTTCTGGTGGAATTCATCCTCTAAGTGGTGCTGGTGTCATTATCCACCATCTCTGTTTCTAGGTATTCCCAGTGAATATGGAGTGATTTTGTTTTCTGCCCCAAATTATTTCCTCTACTGGCTCATCAAAGATTTCTGCTTAACATTTTTTATTCTGAGTCTTTTAAATAGCAAACACCCCGAGAAAAGACCTTCCATCCTTTAAGGTGTTTTTGTTGCCATGCAGAGCAGTTTAAGGAAGGATAAATTTGTATAACTAAAGGGTAGATAAGTTTTGTAGGTGCTGTAGGAGTTCAGAGGAGGGAAAGGTTTGCATTGGGAGAATAGGAAGAGTGTCAGTAAATTCTCCAGTAATTATTTTGGCATTAAGATTGGAAAAGATTTCTCACCTAGGGGTCGTCCCTGGTGGCACAGTGGTTAAGAATCTGCCTGCCAATGCAGGGGACACGGGTTCGAGCCCTGGTCCGGGAAGATCCCACATGCCGCGGAGCAACTAAGCCCATGTACCACAGCTATTGAGCCTGCGCTCTAGAGCCCATGAGCCACAACTACTGAAGCCCATGAGCCACAACTACTGAA
>NW_021703778.1:25395301-25396536 GCF_005190385.1 Monodon monoceros
ATGAGCCACAACTACTGAAGCCCATGAGCCACAACTACTGAAGCCCACACACCTAGAGCCTGTGCTCTGCAGCAAGAGAAGCCACCGCAATGAGAAGCCCACTCACCACAACGAAGAGTAGTCCCCACGCACAACAGTGAAGACCCAATGCAGCCAAAAAAAAAAAAAAAAATTTCTCACCTAAAAACCTAGTTTAAGGGCTTCCCTGGTGGTGCAGTGGTTGAGAGTCCACCTGCCGATGCAGGGGACACGGGTTCGTGCCCCGGTCCGGGAAGATCCCACATGCTGCGGAGCGGCTGGGCCCGTGAGCCATGGCCGCTGAGCCTGCGCGTCCGAAGCCTGTGCTCCGCAACGGGAGAGGCCACAACAGTGAGAGGCCCGCGTACCGCACAAAAAAAAAAACACAACAAAAACCTAGTTTAAGTTATTTTGGCAGTTTTTCTAATTCCATCTATTTACTTCTTGCTATTAGGGGCGAAAATATTGGGCATAAAACGTTGAAAACCACTAAAGCCAGAAAGTAAAAAATAGCACTAATGATTGCAGCCAGGTTGGGAGTGACAGTTGGGTAAGGGAAGGGATGGCTTCTGAATGAATGGAGGGGAGTCCATGGTGTGATCATGGGTTAGAAATCATTTAAAGTCTTTTCAGTGACAGTGCATCTAATTTAAATAAAGTGTTTTCATAGAAATAAGAGTTCAGCAGTTTGAGTAGAACTCTTTTGAACAAAGTTTGTGGTTTTTTAATTTAAAATTTTTATTCTCTCTTTGAGCTCTTATCTATATTAATAGCTTCAACCACTTCATTTAATAAAAATTGAAGGACTTAACAGTTTTACGTTTCTGTTTTTGATTTAATATTTTCAAATATGTAAAACATTTACATGACTTGAAAGTCAAAATTATATTAAAAGATATATTTAGAGTCTTATCTTTGCCACTCCATTCTTTCCACCCTGATAGGTGGTCATTTTTACTTATTTCTGATTTACCCTCCTTATGTTTCTTCTTGCAAAAATAAGCAAATATATTTATGTATTTCTTAAGGTTAGATTTATTGAGGTTTAATTTACATACACTAGGATTTACCTATGTTAGTATACAGTTTCATGAATTTTTACCAATCACTACCTTATCAGCAACTATTTTTATATTAATGGATAGGATTTTGAAGTTGGAATGGCAGGCAAGACAATTCTAGGCAGAATGAATGAATGGGGTAGGAAAAGTATAGAG
>NW_021703778.1:25396636-25403243 GCF_005190385.1 Monodon monoceros
AAACTAGTTTGAAGCCAGATTTGTCAGACTCAAGAACCCCACACTCTTAACCGCTGAACTATCTAGTATATAAATGTAGCTTCTCAGATATTTTAACAACTGTCACGTACACTGGAATTCCTTTTTTCTCCGTGCTACATATTTCCAGTTCCTGTGGTTGTTTCTCATATAATATGCCGTCTAGGTCCCTTGGCCACTTTTCTTTGGAAATTCTCTGATTTGCCAAGATTATCTTATATAATAGAATTAGAGCCAGACCAGACCTGATACTCCAAGTGTTGTCTGCCCACCCAGTGTCCTTGGGACTTTTACTTTCCTAGGACAATATATTTCTATTAATGTAGCCCAAGTTTACATTGGCTTTTTTAGGAGCTGTATATTACTGTTGGTTCTTGTGGTAGGTCATGATGACAGCTAAAACCTCAAGGTTCCAATAAATATTTGTTCATTGGTCACATGTTATTTTAGTCAAATAAATGAGAAGTATATTTGGCCTCTAGAGTAATGTTGAACACAGATACTATGTTCAGAGAAGTTTGAGACATTTTCTTGAATACCTTTGAAACGTGCCCAGCAAAATCTTGTATCCTCGGTTGAATCTTTAGCTTGCTTGTTTGTTCGCACTCTTACCGCGGTGAGGCATCTGTTTGTCGGGAGCACCTTTGACATCTCAGGGCTTGTGGCTGTCAGGAGTTGGTGTGCCTGCTGCAAAGCCCAGCTGTGAACTGGGGTGAGGCTGTTTAGGCCCACTGTTGGAATGACATGTTGTGTGCCATGTTTTAGTGCTTTTCTTGTGACGTTAATTCTACTCTGATTTTTCTGTTTTTTAATTCACTTGTCAAATCTTATGCCTGTTAGTTAATTGGAACGCTTTTTTCTGTTCTCTTATTGAAACTGCTCTGGATTTTGTAGCTTTATTCTGTTTTGAAAGTCTTGACATAAGTGTCTTTTTTGGTAAATAACCCTCAGTGTGCAAGTGAATGAAGGAAAGGTAAAACCATTTGAAATGAGTGAAGGTACACCTCGACTAATTGTGAAAAAGATTTTTTCTAGTCCTTTCATCATATAATTTGAGTATTTTATTTATATATTGTATGTCCAGTATATAAATAAGTCAACTTCTTTTATATTCAGTCCCATCAGATGTTAATTAATGGATTGAATATTTATTGAGCACTTGCTATATGCCAGGTACCCTTCTAGGTTTGGGGGTGGGGAGGGTGCAACAGAAGGAAAAAAGTAAACAAAAATGCTTTCCCTTTTGGAGCTTCCATTAGTGGGAGACTGGCTATAGATAAATAAGGAGAAGCATTTCAGATGGTGATATAATCTGATATAAAAACGTATCAGATGGATATGGAGATGAAAGGAGGGAGTGAGGGTGGGGCTACTAGTTTAAATAGGGTGACCAGGGAAGGCATCGTCATATAGAAGTAGCTGTTATAAAAATTACGTGGTAGGAAATAATATTTGAATTCGTTACATTAGGACTTTTTCAGAATGAGCACCGGGTCTCTCACATGTTGGTAATTGCACTGGTATCTGGTTCCGACATAAAGGGATGGAGGAGTAGCTTAGAGCATCTCCTCTGTGCTGGGAGACAGGAGTCCACTGTGCTGGGAGAGTGTCCCTGTCAGGCTCAAGGTTTGGAGGAGGGAGGGAGAGGAAAAGAGGGAAAGAGTGGGGAATTTAAGAATACACATTTTCATTTTTATTTTAAGAGAAGTTATGCGATAACTCAACAATAAACTGTTGGTAAGAGCTTTAGGTTCCAACAGGCAGTGTCCACTAGATTGACCCCCAAGTTGTAAGTGCATTGCAGTGGTGACTCGTGTTTCCTTTGGCTGTTTTACACCTTCCCCTGAAACTACACTTGTGTCTTAAGTAGGGGGCTGTGTGGTAATAGAATATTCCTTTTTAGCCTTATGCTTTTACTGTGTACGCAGTCTGTCCATTTTTTTAAAGCTAGGTTGTAAATATTAATTTAAAAAGTTAAATGTAGTCAGCTGTCATGAATAGCCTCATGATCATTTTAATTTTCAGTTTTGTTGATTTCAGCTATAGTCTTGGGGGAAATAATGTTTAAATTATCAAAATATTCAGCTGTCAACAGATATAAAAGGAATGGTTAAGCATTTATTTTTAAAGCCATAGTTGTTTTTAAAGTAGCCGTATGGTTTAAGAAAGGGGAAGAAGGAGATGGAACCAGAAATTTTTCTTTTCCTTTGACCTTGTCTTTCTGCCAGCTATCTACGGTAGTAGGGATCCTGAGTAGTAGGAAGAACTGAGGGTTTCTTAGGTGGTAGTTCATAGCTTTCTCCTGATCTGCTTTTTAGTGTAAAAAGCAGTGAACTGCTTATCTAGGACTTCATTAAAGTGACTGGCAGCATAATCAGCATCTAAATTTCTTTGAGGTCAGAGATTGTTCTTGGTATCTAAGCTGCTTTTCCATTAAATACCAGAGTGTATCTTAGCATACGGAAAAAGAAAAAAAGAATGAAGTGCATTGAGAATTTTAGGCAGTTGCTGGAGTACAGATAAGAGTTGTCAAAAAAACATTCAGATAGATGCCTTCATGAATAATAGTTTTTCAAAGTCTTATTTATCTTGTACCTAATAAGAGGTATAATTATACATATTGCATTTAATTAATTACTGGTTATAATTACTTGTAATTGTAGTGTAAAATTGAAGGCTTAATAGCTGATCTATTGTAATTATGACAGTTTATTTTAAAGTGTTATGAAACTGTCAGTTTATTTTAAAGCAATGTCCAAACTCCCATATTTTAAATTGCACATTGCCTTAGAAGAGCCTCAGATAACATAAAATATTTAAACTTTATTTTCACATTTTCTTTTCCTCAGTGTCCTATTGTGAGTGTGTGCTTTTTGAAAAATTATTTTTTAGGCCTAATGGGGCTGTTTGAAAAACGTCGATTCAGAAAATTCCTGGTGTATGTTGCCACCTTTGATGAGAGTGATCCTAGAACGTTTGAGGGCATTGATCCTAAGAAGACGGCAATGCGAGAGGTGTATAAGAAATTTGACCTGGGCCAAGATGTTATAGATTTTACTGGCCATGCCCTGGCACTTTACAGAACTGATGAGTAAGTTTTTTGGTTTTTAGATTTACATTTTTCTTGGAATTCTTCACTGAATTTCCCAATTCTGCAGAGTGGAAATTCTAACAAAACAAATATATAGCTCTATTATACTACTAAAGAAGAAGTTCTAACTGCACATTAGAGTTAGAGCCTTTTAAATAAAATGTGGAGATGTTGAATTAAAATCCATTCAGAAAAAGATTTTAAATTGAATATAAGCATGCAAACCAAAGCCCTTTTCTAATGGTCATTTCCTTTTGTCTAGCTATTTAGATCAACCATGTTGTGAAACCATTAATAGGATTAAACTTTACAGTGAGTCTTTGGCAAGATATGGCAAAAGCCCATACCTTTATCCACTCTACGGCCTTGGAGAACTGCCACAAGGATTTGCACGGTGAGAGCCCATGTTTAATCTTTGTGCTAAAACCTCACTGATCCTGAACCTCGTCTTGAACGGTAGTTTATGATATGGTTGTGGTTGTGAATAATGAGACAAGATTTGTCTGTGAGTGGTGAGGTGCCTTTTGTTTTTATTGAAGTAAAATTTATATACAGTGAAACCACAGATCTGTGGTTAAAAAAAAAAATGAGTTGGACATATATATATAGACCTTTGTAACCCAAACTCCAATCTAGATGTAGAACATTTTCCTTACTCCAGAAGTTCCCTTGTATCCCCTCATAATCACCACCACCCTTGCACTGTAACAACTACATTTGTGATTCCTATCATCATAGAACACTTCTGCCTGTTTTTGAAGTTTTATTATATAAAAGGAATAATATGTGCTTACTTAAAAAAAATTATTTATTTATTTTTGGCTGTGTTGGGTCTTTGTTGCTGTGCGCAGGCTTTCTCTAGTTGCGGTGAGCGGGGGCTGCTCTTCGTTGTGGTGCACGGGCTTCTCATTGCGGTGGCTTCTCTTGTTGTGGAGCATGGGCTCTAGGCGTGCGGGCTTCAGTAGTTGTGGCACACGGGCTCGGTAGTTGTGGCTCATGGGCTCTAGAGCGCAGGCTCAGTAGCTGTGGTGCACAGGCTTAGTTGCTCTGTGGCATGTGGGATCTTCCCGGACCAGGGATGGAACCCGTGTCCCCTGCATTGGCAGGCGGATTCTTAACTACTGCGCCACCAGGGAAGTCCCTATGTACTCATTTTTATCTGGCTTTTGCTTAACAATATTTTTGAGATTCAGCCATGTTGATGCACGTGCTGTTAAATTCATTTAAAAAAATACTGAGTAATGTTTCATTATGTGAATTATGTGAATATACCACATTGTCCTGTTGATGGACATCTGGGTAGTTTTCAAAACGTTTTGGGGTATTATGAATGAAGCTACTATGAACTTTTGTGTAAAAGTGTGTATGGACATCAGTTGTCATTCTTTTGGGTACATATCCCGGAGTGGAATTGCTGGCTGATATGGCAAGTATATGTTTAACTTGATAATACTGCCCGACAACTTTCCAGAGTGGTGGTTGTACCATTTTACATTCACTTAGCAGCATGTGAGAGTTGTGGTTGCTCCACACACCTGCCAACCTTTAGTATTGTCAGTCTTCTTAATTTTAATTACCCAAGTAGGTGTGAAATGCTATCTCATTATGGTTTTAATTTACATTTCCTGAGGACTAATGTTGATCACCTTTTCATGAGCTTGTTTTGTATAATTTTGTGGTGTGAGTGTTCATTTCTTTTGCACATTTTTAAAGATTGGGCTTTTTGTTCTTGATTTGTAGGCAATCTCGACGTATCCTGACTGCAAGTCTTCTGTCAGTATATGTATTATAAATGTTTCTCTTAGTCTGTGGCTTGTCTTCTGATATGCAGAAGTTTTAAATTTTGCTAATATACCAAAGGGTTTTTTTTTTTAATGTTTAGTATTTTTTGGTTTCTAAGAAGCTTTGCCTACCTCAGGAGCACAAAGATACTCCTATGTCTTTTTCTAGAAGCTTTATAGTTTTAGCTTTGTGTTTAAATCTGTGATTCATCCTGAAATCATGTTGGTGTGTGAGGTGAGGCTTGAGGTTCACTTTTTTCTGTACTGATATTTAGTTGTTCTAGCACCATTTGTTGTAAAGTTGTCTTGGTGCCTTTGTGAAAAATCAGTTGGCCATATACACATGCCTATTTTGTTCCAATGATGTATTTATTTTTCCTATTCCATTACTACACCATCCTGATTATTACAGTTTTTTGTAATAAGTCTTGAAATCAGGTAATATAAATCCTTCAACTTTGTTCTTTTTCACAATTGGTTTCTCTATTCTAGGTCCTTGCATTTCTACATAGATTTTAGAAGAAGGTGTCAGTGTGTTGAAAAAAATATTTGGTGTGATTTTAGTTGGGATTGAGTTAAACCTATAGATCAATTAGGGAGAGAATTATCTTAATAACATTGAGTTTTCCAGTCCGTGAACCCTGTCTCTCACCATGTATTTAGGTTTTCTTTTGTTCAGCAATATTTTGTAGCTTTCATTGCAGAGATCCAGCACTTTTTTTGGTTCAAACTTATTCATAAGTATTATATGTTATTTTGATGCTGCTGTTAATGAAAGTTTCAATTTTATTTAAAGTTGTTTGCTGCTTATATACAGAAGTACAGTTGATTTTTGTACTTCCTGTGACCTTGCACTTATTCTATTAGTTTTATAGATTTCTTAGAATTTTCCTTGTACACAGTTACATCATCAATGAATAGAGAGATTAGCTTCTTCCTATACAACCTTTGTGTTTTTACCCTCTTGACTTTATGAACTGGCTAGTACTTCCAGAAGAATGAGGAATAGAAGCGATGAAGGTGGACATTCTTGCTTTGTTTCCAGCCTTCAGGGGAATGTTTTCAGTATTTTATTATTAAATATGTTTTCTGTATGTTTTTTATAATAGGCAGTTTTGTCAGATTAAATTACATTTTCATAGCTTGCTGAGAATTTTTATTACGAATGGGTGTTGACATTGAGTTAATAATGCAGATTTTCTTTATGCTATTGTGAATTTTATAGATTGATTTTTGGATATTAAATTAACCTTGCATTCTTAGAGCAAACACTACTTATTCATGATGTATTTTCCTTTTAATTTATTGTTGGATTTAATTTGCATCTATGTGTGTGTATGTATGCGTTTGTGTGTGCCTGTTTGTATGTGTACATTCACACACGAGTTCTTGTGCCTATGTTCATGATAGATACTGGTTTATAATTCCTGTAATATTCTTGTCTGTTTTTTTGTATCAGGGCTTAATAGACTCATAACATGAGTTGGAAGAGTTTCCTCCTACTCTGTCTTCTGAAAGAGGTTGTGAAAAATGGTATTGTGCTTAAAGCTTTGATAGAATTGACCAATGAAGCCATCTGGACCTGTAGAACTTTTTTTATGGGAAGGCTTTTGAGTGTTAATTCATTTTCTTTTAATAGAAATAAAGCTGTTCAAATGTACTATTTCTTATTTTCAGTTGTGTTTTTCAAGGAATTTGACTATTTCAAATAAGTTCT
>NW_021703778.1:25403343-25405442 GCF_005190385.1 Monodon monoceros
GTAATGCGAGCAATGGGGAGCGGCAGATGAAGCTTCGCTCGCTCGCCCACCAATCACCTCCTGCCGTGTGGCCTGGTTCTTAACAGGCTGAGGACCTTTACCAGGGGTTGGAGACCCCTGAACTATGGAATAATACCAAGTATCTAACATACAAGAAATCAGTGTCCCAGGGGACAAGAGAGAAAATGAGACAGAATATCTGAAGAGGATAATGATTTTAAAATTCCCAGCTTGATCTAAAAAATTAACTTACACATCCAAGCAGTTCAGCAAATCCCAAGCAAAACCACACCTAGGCAAATCATAGTCATACTCCCAAAAACACAAAGAAAATTTTGAAAGCAACCAGAAGAACAAAAAACAAACAAAAAACAAAAACACAGAAACAACTATTTATTACAGTTGACAGCTAACTTCTCATAAATAAAGCAGGCCACAAGTGAAGGGAACAACAGCTATAAAGTGCTGAATAAAAAAAATCTTAAGCCAACAAAAGTCCTTCAAAAATGAGGGTGACGTAACACTTTCAGATAAAAATAAAAGCTGAGAGAAATCATCAACAGTAACTACAAGAATGCCAATGAAATGCTGAAGAGAAATGACAACAGATGGAAACAAGGATTTAAGAAAAAATGAATAGCATCAAAAATGGTAAAATTGTGGACAAATGATTACATTTTTCCTTCCCTTCATTTCTTTAAACTGACTGTTTAATGCAGAAATTATAATGTTGTATTGTGGGGTTTAATAAAGTATGTAGACATAAAATATAGGCAACAACAGCACAAAGGAATAGTAAATGGGATGAGATTGTTGCAAAGTTCTTACAGTTTATGTAAAGAAGGACAGTATTAACTCCAAATAACTGTGATAAATGAAGGACAATATTATAATTTATGGAGTGAGCACTAAAAAATTAGAAATGAAAAGGCACAGCTAAAACTTAAGATGAAAATATGTGATTAATTCCAAAAAAGGAAAGAGGAACCTGGGGAGGGGGGAGTCAGGGGGAGGGGGGGAAAACAGCAAAACAACAGATCTAATCCCAACCATATCAATAATTATATTAAACATAAATGACTAAAAAAATTCCATTAAAAGGCCAAGGTTGTCACATGGGATAAAAAAGCAATATTCAACTATATGCTGTAAGAGACTCACTTTAAATATAAAGACACAGAGGGTTTAAAATCAAAAGGATAAAAAAAAATTGTTCAAACAGTAAACAAGTTGGTATGGTTATATTAGTATGAGACAAGGAAGACTTGGTGTAATCAGAAATTAGTATCACCTAGTAAAAGAGCTTTAAATGTCTGAAGTACAAACTGACAGAACTAAAGTAGGAAACAGATAAATCCACAATCGTGGTAGAAGACCCTCTCTCAGCAAAAGAACTAGAAAAAGAATCAGTAAGAATATACATTTGAACAACCCTATGAGCTACCTTTCTAA
Source organism: Monodon monoceros (assembly GCF_005190385.1). Taxonomy (NCBI): domain Eukaryota; kingdom Metazoa; phylum Chordata; class Mammalia; order Artiodactyla; family Monodontidae; genus Monodon; species Monodon monoceros. Next base: position 25,404,796 of record NW_021703778.1, read on the forward strand.
AACGTGCATGCAGAATTCTTTCAAGGGCATATTCACTAAAACATCATATATTTGGCCATAAATTATGCCTTAATTAATTTCAAAGACTGAAAATTTACAAGTTTGTTCTCTGACCATAATGGAATTAAATTAGATGTCAGTATGGTATTTAGGGAAATCCTCAAATGTTTAGGAATTAAACACTATACTTTCAAATAACCCAAGGGTCAAAGAAAAAAAAAAATCATAGGAAAGATAGGGTACCGTATTAGATGGTACATATTTAGAGGGAAATTTAGACCTTCAAATGTTTATGTCAGAGAAGAAAAGTATAAAATCAATTATCTGTTTCAACCTTAAAAACTAAAAGAAAAAAAAACCCAAATAAGGAAAAAATTAAGATCAGAAATCAGTAAAATTAAAAATAACTACAAAGGAAATTAACAAAGCTAAAAATTTGGCACTTTGAAAAGATTAATAAAATTGATGAAATCCCATCAAGAAAAGAGAAATTATAAACTATCCAACACAAGAATGAAGATGGGAACCTCACTAAAGATCCTATAGACATCAAAAACATAATAAAGAAATATTATGAACAACTTTTTGTCAAAAAGTTCAAGAACTTATTTGAAATAGTCAAATTCCTTGAAAAACACAACTGAAAA
>NW_021703778.1:25405542-25423368 GCF_005190385.1 Monodon monoceros
AGAACTTATTTGAAATAGTCAAATTCCTTGAAAAACACAACTGAAAAAAAGAAATAGTACATTTGAACAGCCTTATTTATTTTCATTTTGGATGATCTGTCCATTGGTGAAAGTGGGGTGTTAAAGTCCCCTGCTATGATTGTGTTACTGTTGATTTCCCCTTTTATGGCTGTTAGTTTTTGCCTTATGTATTGAGGTGCTCCTATGTTGGGTGCATAAATATTTAGAATTGTTATATTTCTTCTTGGATTGATCCCTTTATCATTATGTAGTGTCCTTCTTTGTCTCTTGTAATAATAGTCTTTGTTTTAAAGTCTATTTTGTCTGATATGAGAATTGCTACTCCAGCTTTCTTTTGATTTCCATTTGCATGGAATATCCTTTTCCATCCCCTCACTTTCAGTCTGTATGTGTCCCTAGGTCTGAAGTGGGTCTCTTGTAGACAGCATATATACGGGTCTTGTTTTTGTATCCCTTCAGCCAATCTATGTCTTTTGGTTGGATCATTTAATCCATTTACATTTAAGGTAGTTATCGATATGTATGTTCCTATTACCATTTTTTAAATTGTTTTGGGTGTGTTATTGTAGGTCTTTTCCTTCTCTTGTGTTTCCTGCCTAGAGAAGTTCCTTTAGCATTTGTTGTAAAGCTGGTTTGGTGGTGCTGAATTCTCTTAGCTTTTGCTTGTCTGCAAAGGTTTTAATTTCTCCATCAAATCTGAATGAGATCCTTGCTGGTAGAGTAATCTTGGTTGTAGGTTTTTTCCCTTTCATCAATTTAAATATGTCTTGCCACTCCTTCCTGGCTTGCAGAGTTTCTGCTGAAAGATCAGCTGTTTACCGTATGGGGATTCCCTTGTATGTTATTTGTTGTTTTCCTTTGCTGCTTTTAATATTTTTTCTTTGTATTTAAGTTGATAGTTTGATTAATATGGGTCTTGGCGTGTTTCTGTTTGGATTTATCCTGTATGGGACTCTCTGTGCTTCCTGGACTTGATTGACTATTTCCTTTCCCATATTAGGGAAGTTTTCAACTATAATCTCTTCAAATATTTTCTCAGTCCCTTTCTCTCTTCTTCTTCTGGGACCCCTATAATTTGAATGTTGCTGTCTTTAATGTTGTCTCAGAGGTCTCTGAGACTGTCCTCAATTCTTTTCATTCTTTTTTCTTTATTCTGCTCTGCAGTAGTTATTTCCACTATTTTATCTTCCAGGTCACTTATCTGTTCTTCTGCCTCAGTTATTCTGCTATTGATCCCTTCTAGAGAATTTTTAATTTCATTTATTGTGTTGTTCATCATTGTTTGCTTGCTCTTTAGTTCTTCTAGGTCTTTGTTAAATGTTTCTTGTATTTCTCCATTCTATTTCCAAGATTTTGGATCATCTTTACTATCATCCTGAATTCTTTTTCAGGTAGACTGCCTATTTCCTCTTCATTTGTTAGGTCTGGTGGGTTTTTACCTTGCTCCTTCATCTGCTGTGTGTTTCTCTGTCTTCTCATTTTGTGTACCTTACTGTGTTTGGGGTCTGCTTTTCACAGACTGCAGGTTAGTAATTCCCATTGTTTTTGGTGTCTGCCCCCAGTGGCTATGGTTGGTTCAGTGGGTTGTGTAAGCTTCCTGGTGGAGGGGACTAGTGCCTGTGTTCTGGTGGATGAGGCTGGATCTTGTCTTTCAGGTGGGCAGGTCCACATCTGGTGGTGTGTTTTGGGGTGTCTGTGACCTTATTATGCTTGTAGGTAGCCTCTCTGCTAATCGGTGGGGTTGTGTTCCTGTCCTGCTAGTTGTTTGACACAGGGTGTCCAGCACTGTAGCTTGCTGGTCATTGACTGGAGCTGGGTCTTGGCATTGAGATGGAGATCTCTGGGAGATTTTTGCCATTTGATATTACGTGGAGCTGGGACGTCTCTGCTGGACCGATGTCCTGAACTTGGCTCTCCCACCTCAGAGGCACTGCCCTGACGCCTGGCCAGAGCACCAAGAGCCTGTCATCCACACGGCTCAGAATAAAAGGGAGAAAAAAGAAAGAAAGAAATACAATAAAATAAAATAACGTTGTTTAAAATAAAAACATATTAAGAAAAAATTTTAAAAGTAATAAAAAAAGAAAGAAGAGAGCAACCAAACCAAATAACAAATGCACCAATGATAACAGGCACTAAAAACTATACTAAAAAAAAGAAGAAAGAAAAACGGACAGACAGAACCCTAGGACAAATGGTAAAAGCAAAGCTACACAGACAAACTCACACACAGAAGCATACACATACACATTAACAAAAAAAGAAAAAGGGAAAAAAAATATATCGTTGTTCCCAACATCCACCTCCTCAAATTCTGATGATTTGTTGTCTATTCAGGTATTCCACAGAGGCAGGGTACATCAAGTTGATTTTGGAGATTTAAATCCGCTGCTCCTGAGGCCGCTGGGAGAGATTTCCCTTTCTCCTCTTTGTTCGCACAGCTCCTGGGGTTCAGCTTTGGATTTGGCCCTGCCTGTGCGTGTAGGTCGCCTAAGGGCGTCTGTTCTCCGCTCAGACAGGACGGGGTTAAAGGAGCAGCTGATTCGGGGGCTCTGGCTCTCTCAGGCTGGGGAGAGGAGGGGTACGGATGCGGGGTGAGCCTGCAGCGGCAGCGGCTGGCATGACGCTGCACCAGCCTCAGGCGCGCCGTGCATTCTCCCGGGGAAGTTGTCCCTGGATCACGGGACCCTGGCAGTGGCGGGCCGCACAGGCTCCTGGGAGGGGAGGTGTGGAGAGTGACCTGTGCTTGCACACAGGCTTCTTGGTGGCTGCAGCAGCAGCCTTAGCGTCTCATGCCCATCGCTGGGGTCTGCTCTGTTAGCCGCGGCTCGCGCCCGTCTCTGGAGCTCCTTTAAGCGGAGCTCTGAATCCCCTCTCCTCACACACCGCGAAACAAAGAGGCAAGAAAAAGTCTCTTGCCTTTTCGGCAGCTCCAGACTTTTTCCCGGACTCCCTCCTGGCTAGCTGTGGCGCACTAGTCCCTTCAGGCTGTGTTCACGCAGCCAACCCCAGTCCTCTGCCTGGGATCCAACCTCTGAAGCCCGAGCCTCAGCTCCCAGCCACAGCCCGCCCCGGCGGGTGATCAGACAAGCCTCTCGGGCTGGTGAGTGCCGGTTGGCACTGGTCCTCTGTGCGGGAATCTCTCCGCTTTGCCCTGCGCACCCCTTTTGCTGCGCTCTCCTTCGCGGCTCCGAAGCTTCCCCCCTAAGCAACCCGCAGTCTCCGCCAGTGAAGGGGCTTCCTAGTGTGTGGAAACCTATCCTCCTTCACAGCTCCCTCCCAGTGGTGCAGGTCCCGTCCCTATTCTTTTGTCTCTGTTTTTTCTTTTTCTTTTTTTTGCCCTACCCAGGTACGTGGGGACTTTCTTGCCATTTGGGAGGTCTGAGGTCTTCTGCCAGCGTTCAGTAGGTGTTCTGTAGGAGTTGTTCCACATGTAGATGTATTTCTGATGTATTTGTGGGGAGGAAGGTGATCTCCACGTCTTACTCTTCTGCCATCTTGAAGCCTCTTGTTCCTTTTTCTTTATTGTTTATGCTGTTTTTCAGCTTGATCAATAATCTCTATTGATCTATATTCAAGCTTGCTAATTCTTTCTTCTTCCAGTTCTAATCACTGTTGAGTCCCTCTAGGTGTTTTTATTTCAATTATTTTACTTTTCAACTCCACACTTTCCATTTGGCTCTTTTTTGTAATTTCTCCTTGTTTTTTTAGAATTGGTTTCATAATTTCGCTTTATTGATATTCTTCATTTGATGTGATATTGTCAACATATCTTTCCTTACTTCTTTTATCACACTTTCCTTTAGTCTGTTGAACATGTTTATAATGGCTACTTTGAAGTCTTTCTTTCTTAAATACAATATTAGTCACTCTCACAAGAGTTTCTCTTGCTTGCTTTTTTCAGTGCATGGTCATACTTTTCTGTTTTCTTTTCATGACTCATAATTTTTGGTTGGAAGCTGAACATTTATGTAATAAATTGCCACAACTCTGTGTGCTGGTCTCCCCTCACCCCTTGGGGCCTTGTTACTGTTATTTGCTTATTTATTTGCTCAGTGACTCACTGGATTATTTTGGTGGTATCTATTTCCTCAAACACACAGTGTTAAGCTTCTGCTGTTTCTCCTTGGGGCTTTGGGAGAAAGCCCACAGTCACCCTGCTGTGACAGTGGTATTGGTAGAGCTCTATTCCTCTAAAATAGATATTCTTAATAACTCTATATCTATTAATGAAATAAAATTTGTACTTAAAAAAACTCCCTATAAAGAAAATACAGGTCCCTAATGACTTCACTGATGAATTCTATTAAACATTTTTGGAAGAAATAATACCTATTTTAATCAGAGTATTTTGGAAATTAAAAGATGAGGGAATACTTACCAACTTACTCTGTGAAGCTAGAGTTACCCTCATACCAAAACTAAGATATCACAAGAAAAGTAAACTGTGGACCAATATCTCTCATGAACATACATGCCAAAATGCTTAACAAAATATAGCAATTCATGTCCAGTAATATAGAGAAAGGATAATGCATCCTAAGTAAATTTGGTTCATCCCAGGAATTCAAGGTTGGATGAACATTTGAAAATAATGTAATTCATCATACTAGTAGATTAAAAAAACTATATAATCCTCTCAATAGATGCAGACAAAATTCAACATTCATTTATGATAAAAGCTCTCAAAAACTAGGAATAAAAGGGCAAATCCTCAACCTAAAAAAGGACAGGAAACACCAAAGGTAACATTATACTTAATGGTGAAATATTGAATGCTTTCCCCATAGATCAATAATAAGATGTTTGCTCTCACCTCTTATATTCAGTATTGCATTTGAGGACTTAACCAATGCAATAGGAAAAAAAATACAGATTGGAAACAAAGAAAAGTATTTTTATTTGCAATCAACATGTTTGTCTTAGAAAATCTTAAGGAATACACACACATACACACACACAAATAGCTATTAGATCTAATTAGTGAGTTTAGCAAGTTGCAGGATATAAGGTTGCTATGGGAACATCATTTGTATTTCTATATACTAGCAATAAGCCATTATAAATTAAAATTTCAAAATACCATAAAAATATGAAGAGATAAATATAACAAAATGTGCACAAGACCTGAACACTGGAAAATATAGATGTTGCTTAGAGAAAATATGAGAGACCTAAATAAATAGAGATATCATGTTCATGAATTCAAAGGTAGAATATTGAGACGTTAATTCTCTCCAAATTGATCTATGTATTAAACACAATCCCAGGCAATATCCTAGCAGCTGTGGGTTGTTTGTTTTTTTTTGATTTGTTTGTTTTTGTGTGTGTATGTGTGTTTTGAGGTAGAAAATAAACTGATTCTAAAATTTATACAGAAATTCAAATGACTTAGAATAGCCAAAACTATTCAAATATTGGAAAAAGAACAAAGTTGGAGGCAATGCAAATTCAAACCATATGACACCCTTCAGAGTAACTAAAGTTAAAAAATATTGACCAAGATGTAGAGAAACTAGAATTCTCATACATTTCTTGTGGAAATATAACTTTGTAAAACCAATGTGCAAGAAGTTTGACTTTATCTATTAAAGCTGAACATATGCCTTCTTTATTGCCACTATAATGCTGTATAATAGACCACCCCAGGCTCAGTGACTTAGGACAACAGCATTAATTCTCATACTCACCAATCTTTGGGATGTCTAAGTTTATGCTAATCTAAGATTGGTTTGGCCTGCAGGTTGGATTCACATCTGCTCCATATGTGCTTATTCTGAGGGCCCAGACTGAAGGGGCAACAGCTACATGAGACTATGGTCTCCTCGTGTGCATCACCTGCACTCAGGAGCCAAATCAAACTATGCAAGCACACAAGACTCCTGCATATATCATGTCTGCTAATATTCTATCAGCCAAAAGCATTCATATGACCAAGGACAATATCAATGGGGTAGAAAAGCAAACCTGACCAACAGTAGAAGAGGGAAGGGAATAAATATTTGCTGAAGCAAAAAGTCCAAATCATCATGTCCAGCACGTCCAGCATGTAATACACCCAACATAAATGATGCCCAAGTGTACAGAGATGTGAGTAAGAAAGTTCAGGGCTTCCCTGGTGGTGCAGTGGTTGAGAGTCCGCCTGCTGATGCAGGGGACACGGGTTCGTGCCCTTGTCCGGGAAGATCCCACATGCCGCGGAGCGGCTAGGCCCGTAAGCCATGGCCGCTGAGCCTGTGCGTCTGGAGCCTGTGCTCCGCAGTATTATTCATCATAGCCAAGAACTGGAAATAATGCAGATGTCTGTCAACAGTAAAATGGATAAAGAAAATGTGCTACACCCACCCCTATATATATAGCAATGAAAATGAAAGAATTGTGTACACAAAAACATGAGTCTCACAGTGTTACTCCAAAGAGACCAGGCACAAACCCATTCAGTTTATATAAAGTTCAAACCACAAGCAAAACTAAATGATAAAGTTTAGGGATGCATATTTAGGCAGCAAACCTACTAAGAAAGGAAAGGAAGAGATTACCATGGAAGTTAGATTCGTTGTTAGGTTTGATGGTAGGTAAGGGGAGTGGGTATTGATCCATAGGTGGCGCAAGAAGGAACTTCTGGGTTTTTGGCAATGTTCTATTTCTTTTTTTTTTTTTTTTTTTTTTTGGTATGCGGGCCTCTCACCGTTGTGGCCTCTCCCGCTGCGGAGCACAGGCTCCAGTTTTAATGTTCTATTTCTTGACCAGGGTGGTGGTTTCATGAATATTTGCTTTGTGATAAGCCAGGGAGTTGTACATACTGGTTTTATGTACTTTGAAAACATCGGCTGTACCTCAGTCTCTGCTTCTACAGCCAACCTTCCTCAGTTCTTGAACACAATTTCATGTCTAGGACTTTTGTACTTACTTTGTCTTCTGCTTGGAAAGTTCTTCCTCCTCATCTTCCAAGAACTAATTTGGTCTGTTTTTATCACTGAGGTTTGACCTCAATGTCCCTTATTCAGTGAGACGTTGTAGCTCTGCCTTTTCTGCTCTGGCCTCCAGCCTCCAACCCCATCCTCAGCATTTCTGGCTTGTTTTCACTGCAGTTATTATTAAGTTCTGTTCTGGTGGTGGTGGTGGTGTTACTTGTTACTGTTTGTCATCCACCTCTAGAATAAGCTCCACTCTGTGCAGGGTCCTTATCTGGCTTATTCGTGACTGTAATCTTAGTGCCTAATTCAGCACCTGGCCACAGTAAACAATAAAAGATGCTACTGAATGAGTAAATTTTTCTATTCCCATAGTGTGGCCCAGTGTCTGGCTCACGGTTAAGTGCATCACCTAGTATCTCTGATTGGTATAAGTAATGCTATTTGTGGTAACAGCATTGCTATAGTAATGCTATTCCCTTAACTCTGCATGGAATAGAAGCTTCTAGCGGTGTTTTCCTAGGGAACCCACCACATAAACAAATGTTACATGGATCAACGTGATTTCGTAAACGTCGCTTTTGGGCAAGACAAGACAAGCGACGCTGCGGCAGCTGTAGCAGGAGACTCAAGGAGGTAAATACTCCCAACGGTGAGGCGAAAGACGCGCGCCAACACATTCAACGCCGTCATGGCCGCGCCTCCGCGGTTCTCCTTGCGCGCCTTCCGCTTCCGGTGACGCGTCAGCCCCGCGAGACGCCCAGCTCCGCCCGCCGGGCAACCGCGCCCGCCAGAATCCTTTGTCCAATCCCGGGCCGCGCCGGGGCCTCGCGCCTGCGTAGAGGAGAGAGGTGAGCGCCGCGTGGACGAGGGCCGCAGCTCGCGCCTGCGCGTCGGCTTCTCCCCAGCGATTGGCTCCTGCCTCCTAGGGACGCCACAGTTCAGTTTTCACTTTCTCTTCCCCCCACCTCCGCTTCCTGTGGGCGTGGGGTTTTACTTCCGGGTTCCAGCGTCAGTCACTGAGAAAGTCGACTTGTAACCTCAGGTGGTGCGGAGTTTCAGCGTTCGTGCCTTCCTATGACCCTCTGGGGCAGGAGCCGCGTTTGTTTGGCTGACGAGCGCGGCGAGGCCTGCAGGCTCCGAGCCTGGACGCCGGGTCCGCGTCACTCCCGCCAGCGCCTCGGAGCCGCCCCGCGACGCCCGGGCGGCTTTCTTGGCACAAGGGCGGAGAGGAAGGACTGTTTGCGACGTGGAGGGTCCCGCGCGCCGCTGACGAGCCTGTGCGAACGCGGGCCCTATGGAACCGGGAGGAGGGGAGTCGCTGCAAGGGGCGGCCCGAAGGCTCCCCGGCCCGGGGAGTTGGCCCGGGCGCGGCTGGTTGGCAGGGTCCGACGGGATCTGTCACGCTTGGCCTCGAGGGCCTGAGGGGAGGAAGCGCGTGTGGAGGCGCGGACAGCATTTTAGCATGGGGAGGAAACTGAACGCTTATCTTCGGTCCGCGGGGGCGGCGGCGGCGCACAGGACAGGTGAGACTGCCTCTCGTGGACGCCCACCCAGAGGGCAGGCGAGAGGAGCCCGTCCTCCGGGGCCGAGTGCCCGGCGTGGCCGCTCGGGTTGTGCGGGGTTCGTTGTTGTCATTTTATTTTTTAATGAAAAATTGAGTTCCAGTCGACTTTGCATGCTTCTCCTGGATGCTGAGTTGACTCACGCGTTCTTGCCTGGTAGCGCTGCTCTGGGTGGGAGGGGCGGGGGTCGGAGATTTTCAGAATCGCTTTTGCTTTGCTGCTTCGGCTCTGACTCCACCTGTGGCCGCTCTCAGCTGCTAACACACCGATCTGCACCTGTTTCTAGTCAGTCAGCGTCTTCCAGGTGTGTAAGGCGTCAGAATTCCTGTTTCCCCTTTCGGAGGCGGGAAGTGTAGGGCGGTTCAGCACTTCCTTTGAGTTGCCTGTGAGAGGACCGCTGCATCCTCGTGGACGTTGTTAAGAAGTGGCCAGCTGAAGCTTTCTTTGCTCCTTGGGTTGGGACTGGCAGTGAAGTACTTTTCTAAGGCAGTGAAGTACTTTTCTAAGGATTCTTGGTTAAGGCCGCACCTCCGCTTTCCTTCTGCATAGACTTCATTGGCCGTGTGTGACCTTTTCTTTTTTAAAGTAGGCGTAGAAGAGGTCTTTCCCCAGGGAGGGTCATTTAGCTGAAAACAGAAGTAGCGCGTCATCGTAGGTTGGTCCATTCAACCCAGCAGTTTGTCTGAAGGTGGCACCAAGCAGCATTTGTGGGAGAACGTGGCACATTAACCTCAAAATTGGGGGGAAGATCCTTTGAAAATCCTCAAGTTTCTCTTAATCACCACTTGTCTATTTGAAATCCATATATTTAAATACACCTCTTTTACCCTTTATTCTCCCTGTAAGGTAAAATTAGAACAGTTAGGTTTTTGAAAACATATTCCAGACGTTAAGTGCTGTGCAAGCGTACGGTGTTATTGCAGTAACGTTGGTGATCCAAGGGCCCACGGTGTTCCCCTGGAAAAGCATTAGAAGGGGAAAGGGGTTTGGATATATTTAATATTATAGGCTCTGAGATTGGTAGTAAGCTTACTCAGGAGGTTTATAACAAAGCTGCTATTCCTTAATAGTGTAAAAATACTTTTCTGTTGAAAAACTGCCTTCTAGAACCAGATAGCTCTATACAGTATACTCAGTACAACAGTAAATAACTCAGACTGGAGAAAAATTAAAAGTGACACAGTGTTCACAACTATTTTAAGGAAGACAAAGAACAGTGTTTGAAATTTTGTGTTTCCAGGACATTTGTCCAAGTGTAACCAGTTCTTTTTTAAAAAGAGCTGTATCAGGAGCATCTCCTGTAATCCAGACATAGTTGCTTAAATGAATTAAAATCTGCAAAGTGTCTAAAAACTTAACTGAGACGTAGTGTTTGTTAAATAAATGCAGTGTGATATATCTATTTAGTGTAATTAAATAGATATGACATCTATTTGTCAAATGAGTCTTTCATTCCTCTACTGATGGACGTTTAAATTATTTTCAAGTTTTCCCTTATAACTAAAATGCTGCAGTGATTTTTTTGCCATTATAAGCAGTGTTTCATGCGCTCATCATAGTATTTCTATGAATCGTAGACTTGATTGCTTCTGAGAATGATGGATAATAATGCTATTAAATTACCCTCAAATGATTGTACCTTTTTATATTCACTTTCTCAAAAGATGTGTTTTGTCTCCCCACTAGCCAGCACCGGATGGTAATATTTTACTAATTTTCTAACAGTTGAAGTAACATCTCATTTAAATGTTTATCTTCCTTGGATAGTAGGAAAATTAAGCATTTTTGGCCAGGTCATATACTTTGCTGATTTTTTTTTTAATTGAGTTCTGAATTTTCTTCTTTTCTTTGACCCATTTATCTACTACCACACTGTTTTAATTACTGTAGCTTTATAATATAGTTTGGTACTTTCTTTTGAAAAAAGTTTTGGGCTCTTCTTTTGCATTTTTCTTCCAGATGAAATTTAAAATCATCTTTTCAAGTTCTATAGAAAATCTTGTTGGGATAGATATTGTTTGTGATTGCATTGAATTTATAGATTAATTTGAGAAGAGACATTCTTTTGAGTTTTTCCTTCTAAGAGGATAGGTATGCCTCCTTGTTTCTTCTGTTAAAATTTTTGTTGTGAAATATACCATTTGTATATACTGTTTTAAAAAACAAAAACAAAAAACTGTATCTGTGTACTCTGCTTAATAGACCATCACAAGTACCTTAGAAGCCTTTGGTGTGTGCCTTTCTCCAGAAACAAAGGATTCTCTGCCCCCATCGCCATGGTCGTCCTGAATTTTGTGTTAATTATCCCTTTGCTTTTCTTTACAGTTTTATCAACCATATATGTATCCTTAACCAACATATTGTTTACTTTCACCTGTTTTTGAACTTTAAGTAGAATCATATTGTGTACTCTGTGAATTACTTTCGTTAAACGTTATGTTTCTGAGATCCATCCCTGTTGAAGCATGTACCTATAGCTCAATTCAGAAACTTGAGGACTCCTTCACAGTTCTAGGAAGTATTGAGGACCACAGAGATCCTTTGTGGATCATATTATGGATCAATATCCTATGTGGATCAATATTATATCATATTAGATATTAAAACCAACCAATTTTAAACGTAGATATTGGTATATTTACATATACCATTAAGCATATGGTGTATTGCTTATAGAGGTGTATACCTCTAAAAAATACTACTACTAATAATAGTAAACCTACTACATCTTAAACAGCATTTTTAATGAAAAATAACTGTGTTCCAAAACCCAGAATAAGTTAGTGGCAAGAGTGTTTTTGTTTTACGTTTTCGCAAATATATTTAATGACTAGAGTCTCATGTTTGCTTCTGCATTCAGTTAGTTGCAATATACTGTTTTAGTTGAAGTATATGAAAAAATCCGGCCTCACTGAGCTGTATGTTTAGAAGAGGGAGGAATATTTTAATATTCTTTTAAATAGTTATATTTTTCTTTAATACTCATCAAAACCTAATAGTTTCTTAAAGGTTAGCTGAAGTATAGAGTTTGGAATCAATGAACTTCTCAAACTATGCGATATTAAAACCTATTGGTCTAGCTTGCATTTTTTTTTAACATCTTTATTGGAGTATAATTGCTTTACAATGGTGTGTTAGTTTCTTCTTTATAACAGAGTGAACCAGCTATACATATACATATATCCCCATATCTCCTCCCTCTTGCATCTCCCTCCCACACTCCCTATCCCACCCCTCTAGGTGGTCACAAAGCACCGAGCTGATCTCCCTGTGCTATGCAGCTGCTTCCCACTAGCTATCTGTGTTACATTTGGTAGTATATATAAGTCCATGCCACTCTTTCACTTCATCCCAGCTTACCCTTTCCCCTCCCCGTGTCCTCAAGTCCATTCTCTACGTCTGCATCTTTATTCCTGTCTTGCCCCTAGGTTCTTCAGAACTTTTTTTTTTTAAAGACTCCATATATATGTGTTATTGCACGGTATTTGTTTTTCTCTTTCTGACTTACTTCACTCTGTATGACAGACTCTAGGTCCATCCACCTCACTACAAATAACTCAGTTTTGTTTCCTTTTAGGGCTAAGTAATATTCCATTGTATATATGTGCCACTTCTTTATCCATTCATCTGTCAGTGGACACTTAGGTTGCTTCCATGTCCTGGCTATTGTAAACAGAGCTGCAGTGAACATTGTGGTACATGACTCTTTTTGAATTATGGTTTTCTCAGGTATATGCCCAGTAGTGGGATTGCTGGGTCGTATGGTAGTTCTAATTTTAGCTTTTTAAGGAACCTCCATACTGTTCTCCATAGTGGCTGTATCAATTTACATTTCCACCAACAGTGCAAGAGGCTTCCCTTTTCTCCACACCCTCTCCAGCATTTATTGTTTGTAGATTCTTTGATGATGGCCATTCTGACTGGTGTGAGGTGATACCTTATTGTAGTTTTGATTTGTATTTCTCTAATGATTAATGATGTTGAGCATCCTTTCATGTGTTTGTTGGCAATCTGTATATCTTCTTTGGAGAAATGTCTATTTAGGTCTCGTGTCCACTTTTGGATTGGGTTGTTTGTTTTTTTGATACTGAGCTGCATGAGCTGCTTGTAAATTTTGGAGATTAATCCTTTGTCAGTTGCTTCATTTGCAAATATTTTCTCCCATTCTGAGGGTTGTCTTTTCATCTTGTTTGTGTTTTCCTTTGCTGTGTAAAAGCTTTTAAGTTTCATCAGGTCCCATTTGTTTATTTTTGTTTTTATTTCCATTACTCTAGGAGGTGGGTCAAAAAGGATCTTGCTGTGATGTATGTCATAGAGTGTCCTGCCTATGTTTTCCTCTAAGAGTTTTATAGTGTATGACCTTACATTTAGGTCTTTAATCCATTTTGAGTTTATTTTTGTTTATGTTGTTAGGGAGTGTTCCAATTTCCTTCTTTTACATGTAGCTGTCCAGTTTTTCCCAGCACCACTTATTGAAGAGGCTGTCTTTTCTCCATTGTATATTCTTGCCTCCTTTATCAAAAATAAGGTGACCATATGTGCGTGGGTTTATCTCTGGGCTTTCTGTCCTGTTCCATTGATCTATATTTCTGTTTTTGTGCCAGTACCATACTGTCTTGATTACTGTAGCTTTGTAGTATAGTCTGAAGTCACGGAGCCTGATTCCTCGAGCTCCGTTTTTCTTTCTCAAGATTGCTTTGGCTATTCGGGGTCTTTTGTGTTTCCATACAAATTGTGAAATTTTATGTTCTAGTTCTGTGAAGAATGCCGTTGGTAGTTTGATAAGGATTGCATTGAATCTGTAGATTGCTTTGGGTAGTAGAGTCATTTTCACAATGTTGATTCTCCCAATCCAAGAACGTGGTATATCTCTCCATCTGTTGGTATCATCTTTAATTTCTTTCATCAGTGCCTTATAGTTTTCTGCATACAGGTCTTTTGTGTCCTTAGGTAGGTTTATTCCTAGGTATTTTATTCTTTTTGTTGCAGGGGTAAATGTGAGTGTTTCCTTAATTTCTCTTTCAGATTTTTTATCATTAGTTTATAGGAATGCAAGAGATTTCTGTGCATAAATTTTGTATCCTGCTACATTGCCAGATTCACTGATTAGCTCTAGTAGTTTTCTGGTAGAGTATTTAGGATTCTCTATAGTATTATGTCATCAGCAGACAGTGACAGCTTTGCTTCTACTTTTCTGGTTTGGATTCCTTTTATTTCTTCTTCTTCTCTGATTGCTGTGGCTAAAACTTCCAAAACTGTGTTGAATAATAGTGGTGAGAGTGGGCAACCTTGTTTTGTTACTGATCTTAGAGGAAATGGTTTCAGTTTTTCACCATTGAGAACGATGCTGTCTGTGGGTTTGTCATATATGGCCTTTATTATGTTGAGGTAAGCTCTCTCTGTGCCTACTTTCTGGAGGGTTTTTATCATAAATGGGTGTTGAATTTTTTCAGAAGCTTTTTCTGCATCTATTGAGATGGTCATATGCTCTTTCTCCTTCAGTTTGTTAATATGGTGTATCACATTGATTGACTTTTGTATATTGAAGAATCCTTGCATTCCTGGGATAAACCCCACTTGATCATGGTGTATGATCCTTTTAATGTGCTGTTGGATTCTGTTTGCTAGTATTTTGTTGAGGATTTTTGCATCTATGTTCATCAGTGATATTGGCCTGTAGTTTTCTTCCTTTGTGACATGTTTGTCTGGTAGCTTGCACTTTAAAGGGATCTTTCACCCATGCATTGGTCATGAGGAAGATACTAGTTCACTGAATTATGTAGATTTCCCAAATGATGGCACATTTCAATATATAATACCAAAAACTCACTTACATTATCATCACCACTTTGAGAACCACTCCTGTGATTCATTCGTTTTTGTTGAAGTATAATAATCTACTCTAAGAATATATTATACGTTGATCCATTTTATTCTTTATGAACATATTGGTTATTACCAACATTTGGGCCATTATAATTAGTGGAGCCATAAATGTTCTCAGTCATCTCCAAGTGCATATACACGGTACTGTTGATCGGGCATATTTGTAGTGGAAGTGCTAGATCCATTGGGAGGATATTTGCATGTTCAATTTAATTAGATAATATCTAACTTTCCCCAGATGGTGATTCTGATTTATACTCCACCAGTTGTGAATGAAACCTCCCTTTGCTCACCATTCTCTCTACATATGGCATTGTCCAACTTTTAAAATCTTTGCTGGTCTGGTAGAAGTGAAATGATATATTACTGTGGTTTTAAACTGCATTTCTCTGATTACTTAAAAGAAACTCAGGGTCTGTTTTCTACAGGCTGCTTGTTTTTTTCTTACTAATATCTACGAATTAAAATGAAATATGTTATATATACTAGTTGATGAACTCTTCCTGTTGCTAAAAAAGTTACTAGGATCATTTATTTAAACAATTTAAAAACATGTAAAGGCATACGTTGAAGAAAGTCTTTCTTCCCTGTACCTGTCCAGCTCATTCCCCCAGTGTATTTTTTGATATTCCTCCTTCTTACTCTAATTTCTGCTATTATGCTCCTTTATTTTCCTCCACTTTTCAGCATATTCTAGAAGTCTTCACAAATCAGTATAGAGGAAGCATACTCATTCTATAGAGTAGGAAAAGCAGTTTTCTACTTTGTGGCTGTACCAGTTTTACCTAATCTGTAGTAGATAGAGTATTTGATATTATTCTAATCTTTTGCTATTAAAAAAAACAAAACAGTGGTGCATGGAGTAACTTTGTAGAGTTGTCATTTTGTATGTGAGATTTCTATACAGTTAATTTCCAAAACTGATTGTTGGGTCAATATGTAAATGCTTTTGAAATTTTGGTAAATATTGCCAAATTGCTTTTCCTTGGATTTTGCACTCTTACCTGCAGTATACCTAAGTGACTGTTTTTCCTAAAACCTCGCCTCACGGAATATGCTTATAAATTTATAGGTTTTGATAGTGTGATCAGTGAAAAGTGGTATCAGTTTATTTGAATTTACATTTTCTTGGACTGTTTGAGCATCTTTATATATGCTTAAAGGTCTTTCCCCCCCTCTTTTTTTGTACTAACTGTTCACATTCTTTGTCCATTTTTCTGTTTTTTATTGGGCTGTTGAACTTTGGGACTTCTTTACATACTCTAGGTACTAATCTTTTGACAGTTAAGTAGGTTGCAAATTCTTTTTCTCTTTGTGGTGCTAGTAATTCTTAATTTTAAACATTCTTATTTCATGTCTGTATATTTAGAATTGTTATTTGTGGGTAGTTTGGAGTATAGCTGTAATTTTAACTTTATTCACATATGGATAACCAGTTGTGGTAGAAATTACCATTGAATCCACTTGGGTTTGAAGTTTTGGTGGTGGCAGATTCTTGACTAGTGATTTAATTTTTTTAATAGTAGCAGGATTACTTAGATTCTTAAAGAAAATTATGTCAGTTTTGGTAAATTAGATTTTTTCTAGGACTCTGTCCATTTTGTCTAAATTTGTAATATTTATTGGTACAGAGTTGTTAAAAGTGCCCTCTTCCTATTTTTAATGTCTGAAGAATGTGTAATTATGTCTCCTTTTTTCATTTCTGATAATGCATATTTCTGTTCCCAACTCCCCTCCTCCTTTTCTATTAATTCATCTTGCCTGTAGTTTATCATCTATCTTAGTCTTTTTAGTGAATCCTGTTTTAGCTTTGTGATTATCTCTATCATGTCTTTGTTTTTATTTTTTAATTCTTTTTTTATTTATTTGTTTATATTTTATACTCAGCTGCGTCGGGTCTTTGTTGCTGTGTGCGGGCTGTCTCTAGTTGCGGTGAGATGGGACTACTCTTCGTTGTGGTGTGCAGGCTTCTCGTTGCGGTGGCTTCTCTTGTTGCGGAGCACAGGCGCTAGGCTCGCAGGCTTCAGTAGTTGTGGCACGTGGGCTCAGTAGTTTGGCTTGCAGACTCAGTAGTTGTGGCACATGGGCTTAGTTGCTCTGCAGCATGTGGGATCTTCCCAGACCAAGGCTTGAACCTGTGTCCCCTGCGTTGGCAGGTAGATTCTTAAGCACTGAGCTACCAGGGAAGTCTTATCATATATTTCTTTTTGTGTTTATTTTTTGTTTTTTCATTTATTAAACTATTTTTGAGATGGCTATAGATTTGTATGCATGTGTATGCTTTAGATATGCTTATTTTAAAGAGCATCAGTTGGAATTTTAATGCAATTTTCAAACATGTTTAGCTGGGATATAGCCTATTTACATTTGCTACAGTTGCTCTTATTTTTGCTTTCTATTTGTCCTGGCTGTTTTATATTTCTTTTTTCTCCTTTTTTGTTATTTTTTTAAAATAGCTATTTAATATCTTATATCATTTCATTTTCCCCGTATATTATTTCAGAAGTTTTATACTTTTTTCTCTTTTTATAGTTATCCTAGAAATATCATGCATCCTTGACTTTTCAAAATCTAAAAATAACCAGTAGGGCTTCCCTGGTGGCGCAGGGGTTGGGGGGTCCGCCTGCTGATGCAGGGGACACGGGTTCGTGCGCCGGTCCGGGAGGATCCCACGTGCCGCAGAGCGGCTGGGCCCGTGGGCCATGGCCGCTGGGCCTGCGCGTCCGGGGCCTGTGCTCCGCAACAGTAGAGGCCGCGGTGGTGAGAGGCCCGTGTACCGCAAAAAAAAAAAATTTAAAAACTAATAAAAATAACCAACATCTTTACCTTCCTCTTAGATAATACGAGAACCTTAGTAGTTTAATTTTATTCAGCCCCTCATGACTTAACATGTTATTATTATGTAGTTTAATTTTTTTTTTAATATTCTTACAAGACAGAAGGAGACCTGTTTAGAATTGTTATTGTGTTTTGCCGTCAGTCCTTTTTTATATTTCCCACATTTTTGCTACTTTCTCTGTTATTCATTGATTGTTTTATCTTTTAGACCATCCACCTAGGGCCATTTTCCTTCTGCTTAAAGTCTATCCTTTAGAATAGATGAACTCTCTTAGTTTGTGTTTACCTGAAAGTGTCTTTGTTTCACCATCACTTAAGGGAGATGTTTTTGCTGAATATGGCAGTTTAGGTTGGCAGTTATTTTCTTGTAGCAATTTGAAGATCTCATTCCTCTGTCTTTTGGTTTCCATTATTGCTATTGAAAAGTCACCTGTCAGTCTTTCAGTTCTTTGTCTCTGGCTGCTTTAATATTTTTCCCTTTGTTTTTAGCTTTCTGCTGTTTCACTGTATCTATATTTATCTTGCTTGGGTTTATTTGGCTTTTTTAAGTCTGTAAATTGGAGGTGTTTTGAAATGTGTTTATTGACTTATTCATAATTCCT